>NC_045430.1:74797162-75101139 GCF_902635505.1 Sarcophilus harrisii
CCTTGATTATTACCATCTTTTAAAAGAGTTTAGTCAGTATAAAGAGATAATCACAATAAAGACATTAAAAGCACCCAGAAAATTCCCTAGCCAGCAATTCCTTTTGACAATAATTCATTAAGCATCTACTTTGTTCCAGAAATTGTCTAGGTGCTGGGGATGTTCTTTTGTTCAGTAGTTTCAGTCTAACTTTTAGTGACCCTATTTGAAGTTTTCTTAGCAAAAATACTGGAGTGATTTACTATTTTCTTCTCCAGCTAATTTTACAGATGAAGAAATTGAGATAGCTACGGTTAAGTGACTTGCCTAGGCAAGTCACATAGCTAGCAAGAGTCTGAGGTCAGATTTGGAGTTTGAAAGATGAATCTTCCTGATTCCAGAACTAGCCTTTTATCCACTGGGCCAGCTAGCTGCCCAGTTGGGGATACAAAAATGAAACATTACTAAAGAAGCTTACATTTTATTGGAGAAAAGAACATATACACAGAAAATTAAATGTAAAATATATACAAAGTTTTTCCCCAAAAGAAAGCACAGGCATAATATAAGGGATAGTTTGTTAGTTCCAGAGTATACTATGGAAGAGTAGAATGACATAGGAACACAGGAGGGATGGGGCTAGCATGGATGATGTGAAGGATCAAGAATGATGCTTCACTTGGCAACCTATCGATCAGATCTATAGGGCTTCTGAATAGAGGCATAAGAGATCAAGTTATTAAGTCATTCATAATAACAATAAAATATTAATGACATTACCTCTAACATTCATTACCTCTGTGACTCTAGGCAAGTTGCTTGAGTTTTTTCAGCCTTGGTTTTCTCCTCTGTAGCATAATAATAACACCTATTTCACTGTGTTATTTTGATAATTCAATTAAAGAAGATGGGTGAATAGCTTTGGAAATCTTAAAGCTCAATGATCTTAGAAAAACTTGTACAAAATAATGATGAGTGAAATGAGCAAAACCAAAAGAACATCGTATACAGTAACAGTGATATTGTTTTAAAAATGAGTTTGAGCAAATAAGTTATTTGACTATTATAAAGACCCAAATCAACTACAAAGGATATATGAAGAAAGACACTATCTAAAATTCAGAGAAAGAATTGATAAATAGAAGTATGAGTAGAATAATTTTACATATACATGCCTAATTATGTCTAATGGTAGCCATCTCTGAGATTGTTGAGGGAGGTAGGGAAGAAAAAAAAGGGAAAAAAAAGAAATTTACAAGATAATTCTGTTGTGTATTTGAAAGGAATAGTAAATTATGCATAGTAGATTTGTAATTTCATGTGCATTCATCTTTTTTTAATTGTGCTGTTATGGAAATGCCTATTTTATTCCATAAGTTAAAAATAAAATAAAATTTAAAAAAACTCTTAAAGGACAACATAAATGTTAGCTAATATTAGTTATTGTTAACAAGATTAATATATACATACAATCGTAGTAAAAACTCTGTTCAGTGACTTTCAGATTATTAATATCAAATGAGGCATAAAACATATTATCTTTGCCAAAGGCTTTCACCACTGTCATGAAGGACAGCCTGTACACGATCTAAATGAAAAAGGGAGGTCCTCCAGATGCTCCTGTTCACAAATATTTCACTTAGCGCATCAAACCACAAAAAGAACATTTCAGGCACTCCTCCTTGGCAACCATGATTTCTCTAAAGAGATCATTCTAATAATTCAGATAGGAAAGTCCAAACAGACTAGAAAGTCTGCTTGTCCAAACTCTGCTATACAATTGGATGACCAGTCCATTAAATTAGTTCATTGTACATATATTTGGAACAAGCATTAAAGATGGACTTCGTTTTAGACCTAGAATGGAATAGGAAGAAGAGAGTGGGTGAGATTGAATTTGGGAAACTGAATAAGACTTTTAATAATCTCACATTGTTTTCCTGTGTACAAGCCTACCTTTTTATTTTAAGAATTGTTGTTTTATTATGTTTATTAATTTTAAACTAATATTTAGTTTTTGTTAGTCTAGATTTGAAAACCAACAACCAACATAATATTTCCATTTACAAAGAACAGACAAAGAGGACAGTATATGAAACTGTGAATTTCTATCATGTATAGCTTATTTTTATTAAAGAATATAATAAAATAGTTTCAAAGCTATACTTGTACATGTTTCTCTCTGATGTTCCTTTAATTTTCTACCATGCATTTTAAATTCATTTAAAAAATGTAGGGTGTAGGATTTGGGAGGAGAAGGAAGCTAGTGATATTGATGATCATCTTTTTTTTTTTTTGCGGGGAGCATCACTATCACTAGATTCCTTCCTCTCCCAATTTTCACACCCCTAAATTAAAAAAAAAAATACCATTCCTTTCAACAAATAAACATAGTTAAGCAAAATAAACACACACACGGGGCTGTGCCTAATAATTGATGTCTAATTCTGCCCCTCAATCTATCACCTCTCTGTCAAGGGGTAGGCAACATGCTTCATCCTTGGTTCTATGGAGTCCTAGTGGATAAATGCATTGATCTGCATTCTTAAGCCTTTCACGGATGTTTTCCTTAACTATGTTGTAGTCAACTGTTCACCTGATTCAATCAAGTTCAATCTTAATCTTCATATAAATTTTTCCAGATTTTTTTTGGATCCATCCTTTTTGCCATTTCTTAATAATAAATAATATCGTTTATTGCAGTCATATATTATAATTTAGTCTTTCCCCATTAGATAGGCATCCTCCCAGTTCTCTGCTACCACAAAAAGAAAAGTTATAAATATTTTTGTACACATGGGTCTTTTTCCTCTTCCTTTAATTTCTTTATGATATATGACCAGTGAACAGCTGGGTGTTACAGAGAAAGAAGCACAGGACTTGGAGTTAGGAAGGACCAACTTTGGATCCTGTCCTAGATACTTTCTAGCTGTCTGACTGTTGGCAAGTCTTTTAGCTTCAATCTACTCATGTGTAAAATGGAAATAATTATAGCACCCTCTTCACAGGGACATTATTAAGGAATATAATGAGATAATATCTGTAAAGTGCTTTCTAAACCATAAAGTGCTATGTAAGTACTAGTTATTATTATTATTGGTGGTTCTGGTTGTTGACCAATTCACACCTCTATCAAAAGTGCATTAGTGTAATTCTTCTTACAATTCCTGTGAAATTCTTCCCTTTTTATTTTTCTTTGGTGATCTTTGCCAATATGATATATGTGAAGTGAATTCTTAAAGTTGTTTTAATTTTATTGCTCTATTAGTGGTAATTTGGAGTATTTTTTTCATATGGCTATCAATAACTTCGATTTCTTCTTTTGAGAACTGCATATTCATATATTTGACCATTAATCTATTAAAGAATAGTTCTTGTTCTTATATTCAAATATTTTTTGAATCAGTTCCATATAAACTTTGGATATAAAACCTTTAGAGAAATTTTCTACAAATATTTTCCCCAGTTTTAACTGTTTCCCTTCTAATTTTATCTTCATTGATTTTGTTTGTGGAGAATAATTTCAAGTTTATGCATTCAAAATTATGTTTTATCTCTTGTAATCCTCTCTGTTTGTGGTTTGCCAAGAATTCTTACTTTGAAAGATATCTCCTATCTGCTAATTTGTTTATGATGTGACCTTTTAAATCTAGATCATATATCCATTTGCATTTAGTCTGATATATGGTGTGAGATTTTGATATAAACCTTTTTTCAGCCAGACAGCTTTCCAATTATCCTAGCTATTATTATCAAATAGTTAATCTTTACTAACAGGAGCTGAGATATAGATTTATGGGGACATTGTGGTACCATGTTCATTTACTTCAGAATCTTGTGTTCCACTGAATTTGCTCCATTGATCAACTTTTTTTTTTCTTTTAACTAGTGCCAGATAGTTATAATGATTAGAGCTTTTTGGTATAGCTTGAGATCTAGAACTGCTAGGCTCTGTTCTTTGTCATTATTTTTTCAGAGGTAATTTTTGTTTCTCCATATGAATTTTGTTATTTTTTTCTAGGTCTAGAAATTTGGTTGGTATTATACTGAATAAGCAAGTTAACTAAGGTAACATTAAAATTTTATTTAATTAGTGTATCTTCACTAATGTACAATGTATGTACAATTAATATCTTACCAATGATTTAGGTCTATCTTTATTTCTATAAATAAGGTTTTTTAGTTGCATTCCTGTGTATGTCTTAATAAAAGAACTCACAAAATATCTTATACATGTTGTAATGGTTTTAAATGAACACTGAACCTGCATTCAAAAAGCCCTGAATTTAAATTGGGCCTTAGACATATCCTAACTAATCCTTTACAAGTCATTTAAATACTATCTGCTTAGTTTCTTCATTTATAAATTTGTTTGGTATCTATTAGATCAGCTTTTTATTTTCTTTAAAACTGTATAAGCATGTGTTCATTATCATAATTTTTCTTTAGTAGATTTGGTCTGAAAAGTATTAAGGGAAATGAGAAAGAAAAGCCTCAGACTTATGGATCACCAATTTCTGACCTCCCATGATTATTAGGAGGACAATATGACATAATATTTATAAAATGCTTTGTAAAACTTAAAGTACATTAAATAAATGCTAGCTATCATTATTATTATTGTATCTTGCTGGGTTTTGTTGTTAATGTACAAAAAATGCTGATAATTTCTGTGGATTTCTTTTATATCCTGCTATTTATTTACTTCAATTAATTTTAGTTGACTCTCTAGTTCACTAAGCAAACTATCTTATAATATTCAAAAAGCATTAATTTTGTTTCCTCTGCTGTTTATTAGAAAGAATTCTTCTGGAAGATTCATTGAGATCCTAGTAGTAAGGAATATAAGCATACTGAAGGAATAGAGGAAAAGATAATATTAATTTTGAAATCTGAGACTGCTGTCTTAAGGAAGTTAGAACTGGCTGGGATAATGCAGTAGGTTTCTTTGCGTGGTCTGGGAAAGCCAAGGAGGTAGATGTGTGAGAATGGATTCCTCAGAAAAAGGAGGTAGATAGACCCCCAAACTTCATTGACTTTACAATTTCATTTTTTCTTGAGTTAAGTGAGCAAAAACTAAGTATACTATGACAATAACATTATAAAGGAAAACAACTTCAGAAAATGCCAGAATTCAGATCAATGCAATGGAAAAACTTGTTGAAAAACAGCCCCAAGAAAGCACAGTACTCACCTCCTGCTAGAGAAGTGAGGATCTCAAAACACAGAATGAGACCTACATCTTTGGACATGGATAATGTGGGAATTTATTTTGTGGTCTGTGCATATTTGTTATGAAAGATTGCTAGAAAAATGTTCAAAGAGGCAGGGGGGATAGGAGAGAGATTAAAAACTTTTAAATAATTCAAAAATTTAAAAAAATTTACTCCATATTTGCATTAATAAATCATCTCTTTGCTCTGCTGAACAAAAGTAAAATCTTAAAACTCAGAAATTTATGCCTGTATTACAGATGAGGAATTATTTGGTACATAAAGTGAAGAGTTTTTGATTTGGGGTTTGGGGTTTGGGCTTATTTTTTTTCTGCCTGGAGCTGCACTGTAAAAAATAAGCAGGCACCATAGCTTGTTTTTAATTGATGTAAAGTACAGATGTTTTGGATTACAAGCCAGCAACACAACTCAAGGTCAGTGTCTAAGGCTGTAATCAGCTGTCTGAATAAGTGATTTTCATTCTGACGACATCATTTATGGGAAAGATCTTTGCTGCATTTAAGCAACGGTTAGTCACTTGGGAATTAGTTGAAAGCTTGACAGAAATTTCAGTATGAGCAGGTCAGAAATTGATGGTCCCACAAGTCTGAGCCTTTTCTTTCTCATTTCCCTTAATACTTTCAGACCAAATCTGCTAAAGAAAAATTATGATAATGAACACATGATAATGGAGTTTTAAAGAAAATAAAAAGCTGACCTAATACACACTAAACAAACTCTGCTCTTCTTTTTGGAAATGAACACTTAATTCCTCCAAATCTAGTGATATAAGTAGTCATTGAAGGGGAGGGAATCTATATAGAATAAGGAAGAAAAGAAACATTCATTAAGTGCCTACTATG
Source organism: Sarcophilus harrisii (assembly GCF_902635505.1). NCBI lineage: Eukaryota > Metazoa > Chordata > Mammalia > Dasyuromorphia > Dasyuridae > Sarcophilus > Sarcophilus harrisii. Next base: position 74,803,218 of record NC_045430.1, read on the forward strand.
TGGTAGGCACTGTGCTGAACACTGTTCAAATATTATCTCATTTTATCCTTATAACAAGCCGGGGAGGTAAGTGCTGTTATTATTCCCATTTTACAGTTGAGGATACTGAGGCAAACATAGGTTAAGTGGTTTGCCTAGTACCACACACCTCAGATCTTTCTGAGGCTAAATTTTAACTCGTTTTCCTGATTCCTGGTTCAGAACTCTATTCAATATACCACCTACTTGTCCATGATGAGGAAGAGAGAGGAGTAGAATTAGTAAGTGTTGCTAATGTTTGTGAAAATCAGCTGTATGGCTGAAAATTTTGTTTTTTTAATAATACAAATATAGTAAAGGTTTGGGAGGACAATTGATTCCTCCATAGGCAGAGAGAAAATTCTCAGAGCTTAGCTATGTTTCTGAGAATTTCTGGAGCGTGTCCCAAACAAACAATCATCATATTCTCTCCCATCCTGTGAAAGATAAGTGTCTCACGAGAGACTGTATGAGCACACAGGATGGGGAGAAGATGATGAACATATAATTTAAGTGTGATGGGAAGTGGAGATTCCATCAGGTTGTTTGAATTACAAGTCTACAGAATGGGGGTTTGGATGTTAATGCAGTGTAGTTTTCATTTATTTATTTTTGATTTTCAATCGTATTTTATTTTTCCAAGTATAGGTAAAGATAGTTTTCAACATTCATTTTTGTATGCCTTTTTGTTCCTAATTTTAAAGCAGTATCGATTCTAAGAACCCTCTGGCAGAATTATAGATGTGGCTGCAAACTCCACTTTCAGTAATCAGAATGAGAGAGATGTCAGAGAAGCATCCAAGCTGCTAATTTTCCACCTGAGAGATTAGGTACAACATATTGAAATTGTCTATCCCTGCCTTTCTTGCTGCCCAAGGTGGCAGACATTTACTCTGAAGTTTTTCTGTTCTTCAAGTTTATTCATAATTTTTGGTTTAATTAGTACTTTAACATTGTTTTACTCTAGATGAAAATATGACAATCATAAATATTTTATTTTTAATAGATTTGATTATCTTTTTTTTACATCATCTGTATTTTCTCCTATGTCCTTTCTCTTCACTCAGCTAGAAAGCCATCCTTGCAATGGGAGCACATCTACATTCAAAGAGTAGAGGTCAGAAGAGGAAATAAGTATCCTTCCCTTTGTTTTCAGTTTCAAACAAACTTCTAAACCCTGTCAGTGCAAAGGTTACAGAAAAAGAATTATTTTTGAAAAGAACAAAGAAAAAAAATCAGCTAAACTAATCAACAAATTTGAGAAAAATCTAATTTTATATGTACTATATTCCATAGCCATGGACCTTCACTTTTACGAATAAGTAAGGGCTATTTCTTCTTTGGAAGAACAAGAAAATTGTACTTTATAATTTCTTTATTATTATTATTATTATTATTACTATAGCTTTTTATTGACAGAACATATGCATGAGTAATTTTTCAACATTGTCCCTTGCAATCACTTCTGTTCCAACTTTTCCCATCCTTCTCCCATCCTCTCCCCAGATGGTGGGTAGTCTCATACACGTTAAACATGTAAAATACAGAATATATAGATATTACCCAAACAGATTGTGAGATATCAAGGGGCAAGAGATAGAGAAATCTTTATTAAAAAAGAATGTGTCCATTTCATTAGATAGCTACTTATCTTGCAATGAGTAAAAGTTAAGTAGGCATTTTACGAAATGTTTTCATGGATCCTGGAATTTAATTTTATGCTACTATAGATTATTATTACTATTATTATTATGGAAGCACCTTAAAATTATTTAGGCTTCATAGAAAAAGTTATATTTTCCAGATCTGAAAAATATGAAAAAAGATATGCAAATATATCCTAGCTAGGATTTCATAGAAAAATCAGTTTTTAATATTAATATTAGAACTATTAATATTAGAACTTAACCCAATTCCCAAATCCTAGTTACTTTCTTACTATTATAATAAATGTTTAAAATAAATAATAATAAAATAAATACAAATAAAATAAATGTTTTACTGATATACTTTTTTGACATTGCTATCCCTTCCATGACTTCCCCTCTTCTCTATCCTGCCAGTAGAACCCTCTCTTGTATTGAAAATATCGTCAAGCAAAAATAAGATTAAAATTAAAAATCAACACACTAGCCATTTCATTTTATTAAGAAACCTAATATTGAGAGCAGGGAACCTGTTACCCAGTCCTAGATCCGGCTAACTAGCTCTATATATTTGGCCACTTTGGGCCTCAGTTTTCTTATCTGTAAAATGACCAGAGTTATACAAGATAATTTCTAATCTTCTGGTTCTAAACTTTTATGATCCTAAGTACAAAGGTGCTATAAGTTTTAAAATTCTTTTCTTCAGGAAAGGGATCTGTATGTGCACGAATGTTTGTGGCAGCCCTTTTTGTAGTGGCTAGAAACTGGAAACTGAATGGATGTCCATCAGTTGGAGAATGGCTGAATAAATTGTGGTATATGAATATTATGGAATATTACTGTTCTGTAAGAAATGACCAACAGGATGATTTCAGAAAGGCCTGGAGAGACTTACACGAACTGATGCTGAGTGAAATGAGCAGGACCAGGAGATCATTATATACTTCAACAATAATACTATATGATGACCAGTTCTGATGGACCTGGCCATCCTCAGCAACGAGATCAACCAAATCATTTCCAATGGAGCAGTAATGAACTGAACCAGCTACGCCCAGAGAAAGAACTCTGGGAGATGACTAAAAACCATTACATTGAATTCCCAATTCCTATATTTATGCCCACATGCATTTTTGATTTCCTTCACAAGCTAATTGTACACTATTTCAGAGTCTGATTCTTTTTGTACAGCAAAATAACGTTTGGTCATGTATACTTATTGTGCATCTAATTTATATTTTAATGTACTTAACATCTACTGGTCATCCTGCCATCTAGGGGAGGGGGTGGGGGGTAAGAGGTGAAAAATTGGAACAAGAGGTTTGGCAATTGTTAATGCTGTAAAGTTACCCATGCATATAACCTGTAAATAAAAGGCTATTAAATTTTTTAAAAAATCTTTTCTTCAGTAAATATAAAGTTTTATAATTAAAAAAAAAAACCATATGGATCTGGAATTAGCCTAAGAAATTACTTAGTTTGAGATCTATCTTTTATCAGAAGACAAGATACTTTCAGCTTACTCAGAGTCTATAGATCAGTTGGATAGACAAGGAGACCACTCTTAAATTCTCTGAGCAGAACAGAGGTATATATACATGCATGGGTGCCTCTGTGTGTGTGTGTGTGTGTGTGTGTGTGTGTGTGTGTGTGTGCTAGTCTTTATTTTTAACTTTAATATCCTGTCAATGCCATTGCAAATTCTGGCAATCTATAGAAAAGAAAGTATAGTAGTAGCTACCAGATTTGAGATCTACCAGATAAATCTTTGAGATCAATTGATAGATAAATTTATTGATAGGTCTATTGCTCTCTATTGATCCACTAGTTGGTGATTCCTAATCTAGGCTAACCTCTCAAGTAGAATCAAACACAAAACAGTCACATTTAAGTCCTATATCAAAGATTCCTCAGAGCAAAATACTTAGCAACCTTCTTCAATAATCCATTCCAATTACTTGCTGTCTAGGGAGGGGGTGGGGTAAAGAAGGGAGAAAAATTTGGAACATAAGGTTTTGCAAGGATGAATGTTGAAAACTATCTTTTGTATATATTTTGAAAATGAAAAGCTATTATTTAAAAAAAAAAAAAACTATTCCTAGATTTAATCATCCTCCCTGCTTCCTTATAACTAATTTTAAATGCTGATTTTTAATCTATATCTTTAAAACCTCCTTAGCATTGTTGATGTAATAATCAGAGTTGATAAAGTAGACAGCTACAAACAATCCAACAAGAGGTAGTGTGAGGGACCATTTTAATGCAGAGAAACCCTTTTTAAGATGGCCTCAACCAATGCCATTTCCCAATAGGATTATTAATATGCTATTACCAAATTCATAATAAAGTTGTGGGGAACTCTTATATGAGGTATAACATGGTTCTCAAGGAACTACAGATCCAGTAACATTTTTTTTTTTTACTCAACACCATTTTTTTCAAGGAAATAGTTAATAGATGGGTTAAAATGTGCTGAAGACTTAGAGTCAGGAACTCTTAGGTTTGGATTTTGCTTCTGAAACTATTTTTATGACCAAATTAAGTCACTGCATTCTCTAAGCCTCAGTTTCTTCATCTGTAGAATGACAAGGTTGTTATACCAATCAAAATAAATAATATATGCACAAATATTCAATTATGAAAAAGCCTAAAATAATTATCTTTTTATAAATGCACACATATTTTTGATGTCCCCAAATTTTATTTCTGTGACCAATAGATAATTTTTTGAGCTAGGTCAATCAAATGAAATATGGACAGTAAAGGCTTTGAAGAAATATGTTTATCTATTTTTTTAGTTAAAGCTTTTTGTTTTTAAAATAAATACATGAATAATTTTCAGTAGACACCTTTACAAAACCTTGTGTTCTAATTTTTTCCCCTCCCTTCCCCCCACCCCCTCTCCTAGATGGCAAGTAATCCAATATATGTTAAACATGTGCAATTTGAAGAATGTTTAAAACCTCCTTTTTAATTTAAAACAAAATAATAAGAAATGATATGTCTCTGACATGAAAATTTTCCTTATTCAGGCTTTCTCCCTCCCTTTTAGAAAAGTAAATTAGGTTCAAAGAACATTTTTTAATTGAAGCAACTAAGCCGGCCACCCTTTTTAGCACTTGTTGCACTTTTATTCATCCCCAACTCAAAAAACAAGGTAGGGAATTGGAATATGACTTGTTCTTCACTGCTCCTTTCAGTTTCTTCCTCTTCATAGTCAATCAGTAAATTCTTCTTTTAAATTCACTCAAGTTACATCTACCACCCACTCAGAATATTTGTTTTTTTTTTTTTAAATTATAACTTTTTATTGACAGAACACATGCCTGGGTAATTTTTTTTACAACATTATCCCTTGCACTTACTTCTGTTCCAACTTTTCTCTTCCCTCCCTCCACCCTCTCCCCTAGATGGCAAGCAGTCTTATACATGTTAAATATGTTACAGTATATCCTAGATACAATATATGTGTGCAGAGCCAAACAATTCTCTTGTTGTACAGGGAGAATTGGATTCAGAAGGTAAAAATAACCTGGGAAGAAAACAAAAATGCAAACAGTTTACATTCATTTCCCAGTGTTCTTTCTTTGAGTGTAGCTGCTTCCGTCCATCATTGATCAATTGGAACTGAGTTAGAGCTTCTCTTTGTCAAAGATATCCACTTCCATCAGAATACATCCTCATACAGTATCGTTGTTGAGGTATATAATGATCTCCTGGTTCTGCTCATTTCACTCAGCATCAGTTCATGTAAGTCTCTCCAAGCCTCTCTGTATTCATCTTGCTGGTCATTTCTTACAGAACAATAATATTCCATAACATTCATATACCATAACTTACTCAGCCATTCTCCAATTGATGGGCATCCATTCATTTTCCAGTTTCTAGCTACCACAAAAAGAGCTGCCACAAACATTTTGGCACATACAGGTTCCTTTCCCTTCTTTACTATCTCTTTGGGGTATAAGCACTGCTGGATCAAAGGTTATGCACAGTTTGATAACTTTTTGGTCATAATTCCAGATTGCTCTCCAGAATGGTTGGATTCGTTCACAACTCCACTAGCAATGCATTGTGTCCCAGTTTTCCCACATCCCCTCCAACATTCATCATTATTTTTTCCTGTCATCTTAGCCAATCTGACACGTGTGTAGTGGTATCTCAGAGTTATCTTAATTTGCATTCCTCTGATCAATAGTGATTTGGAACACTCTTTCATATGAGTGGAAATATTTTCAATTTCATCATCTGAAAATGAAGAATGGATTGATTTCTTATAAATTAGAGTCAATTCTCTATATATTTTGGAAATGAGGCCTTTATCAGTACCTTTAACTGTGAAAATGTTTTCCCAGTTTGTTGCTTCCCTTCTAATCTTGTTTGCATTAGTTTTGTTTGTACAAAGGCTTTTTGTTTTGACATAATCAAAATTTTCTATTTTGTGATCAATAATGATCTCTAGTTCATCTTTGGTCACAAATTCCTTCCTCCTCCACAAGTCTGAGAGGTAAACTATCCTATGTTCCTCTAATTTATTTTATGCCTAAATCATGGACCCATTTTGATGTTATCTTGATGTATGGTGTTAAGTGTGGGCCACTCAGAATATTTGAAGGTATTGTCAACTGATCTCCAATCTTTTCCTCACTGAATTTTTGTTTTGGCTCCTAATTTTTCTCTTCCTCTCAACTCTGGCTCTCATACCAGAGGGATCAACATACAAAATTATACTTCCTTAAACACCATAACATCTCAATTTTTCAATTTATTCATTTCCCATGACCTCTTCCTTCACTCCACCTCAGCTACAGAGATAGTAATATCCTTGAGCTTATGATTATCTACAAATATATCATTTCTAAGTTCACAAACTGAATTATCTTATTAGATCACACATAATCTGTTATCATTATAGCTTTACTTTTTCCTTAAAGTCTCAAATTTTGTTCATTGTCCCGTCTGTGATCTTCAAACCTTCACTCCCTCAATTTTTTTCCAGGCTATCTATGACCCTCAAGCTTGCTAACCTTTACTCTCTTTTCCATCTTGATTGTTTGGTTAACTAGTTCAATTATATACTATTCTGTTCTCCTTTGCCCCCTTATCCTATCTCCCATCTTGCCTTGTCAAGCCTCAGCCCTGTTTTTTGTCACCATCAGCTGCCTTCTCTCCTGTTTACACATTTCTGAATACAGTTGAAGAAAAAATGTAACTATTGATTTATGTTACATAATCTGAAGTGGGACCTCACTGCTGCAAGGAAACCCTTGTATATCTCTCTAATTGATTCACTATCTCACTGTCTCATAGTGGGTCTTACAAATTTTTTTAGACCTTCTCTTAAACTGAACACATCCAAAACTGTATTCATCTTATACATACCCTCCCCACCTAAACCTCCCTGTCTTCCAAATTTTCTTTTTACTTTTGAGGGCATCACTCTCTTCCCAGTAAGGCTCAAAACCTAAGTGTCATCTTCAACTCCTCTCTTTCTTTCATCTTTTCCCTCCCCACCCTTATCCAATCTGTTGCCAAGTCCTGAAGTATAAAGGACTGAAGCTCTGAGTTGATGCATTGAAGTTGAACAACCAAGTACTTAAGGCTAATTACTAATTGGACAATACTCTATTAGCATATGCTTGGAAAATGATCCATCCCATTATTCTGTGCTGGTTCGATCTTTTGGTGTATACAGAGAATTGTGGGAAAGATTAGGGGGTGGAATAAGACAAGCCAGAGTCACTTTGGTGGGAGAAGAGAAGAAAGGAGGTCATGGAGATCCTGCGTCCATCTTGTTCACTTCTACCCCTAAAAACCAAAAATAAAGAGCAAGGATTTTTGCTTATCCTGACTCCAGATGATTCTACAGTATCCAGGGTGCTAACTCAGTCTTTACATTTCATGCCCAATGTGTGGAATGTGTGGACCAAGGACCCTAATTTCACTGAAGAAATCCCTGGTGAGCAGGAAGTAGGGTGAGTATTTTAATAGACAAATAGGGAACTTACTTTGTTAAGGGCTAAACTAGTAACCTTTTCTAGCTGAAATGGGGCAGATATTAGGAAAAGATTCTTCCCCAGCCCCACCCCCACCCCTTCCCTGAGGGGGCGCTATAGAAAGCATACTTAAATTGATCTAGGGACAAGGCTTAATTGTAATTTGGGTGCAGATCGCTGTACTCTTGGGTACATTAGAACACACGTCCACTTGGTTCTTAAAGAAAGAAGATATAGGGCCAGATAATTGGAAACTAGTAGGAGATCAGCTATGTGAATACTATAATGATAAAGGTCCTGATTCAATTTCCAGGGAAACATTCTATATATATATATATATATATATATATATATATATATATATATATATATATAACATAATACAATTGGCCTTAAAAAATCCTGCAAGTTATAAAAAAAAGAAAAGTTTTAAGAACAGCCAGATGAGGAAGTATGAGGACAAAGAGGAAGACAAAGGGCAGATTAATAGCAATATCACCAGAGGGCATGAGGAGTTAAGTGAGATTCAAGCACATGGTGATTCTCACTCTCACAGCGCAGCTTCAACCCTGCCTAAACCAGAACTGGTTCTTGACTCACCCCCATCAACTTCACCTTCCAGGATGGAGGGAGGAGGGGTAGTGGGAGGGGCATTGATACCACCAGCACCTCCCCCCAGCAATCACCCCCTCCTATGACTAAATTGCAAAAAGCACTACTTAAAGCCACAGAAGAAGGGCAGGATTTAACTGATTTGAAAATAGGAATGTATCCTGTGATTTAACAGTTTAACTCTTCAGGTCAAGAAAGTAGAAGATACACTCCTTTTGATCTAGAAATCATCAAAGACCTGAAAAAGGCTTGCACTCTTTATGGGGTTATATCAGCTTATGTTAAGATGTTATTACAGAATTTGGCTTATGAAGTCTTAACCCCTAGGGACTGGAAATCTATAGCAAGGACATGCTTAGAACCTGGACAAAACTTCTTGTGGCTTTCTGAATATAGTGAGCTCTGTAGGATACAAGCTCAATGACATAGTCATAGTGGACTTAATCCTCCAATCACCTATGACCAACTAACAGGTGTAGGTTCTTATGCAGAAATTTTAATACAGATTAATTACTCCATAGCAACATATGAGCAAATTGCTTCTGCTGCTATCAAATCATGGGACTTTATCCCAGGTAAACAGGATAGAGGAGAAGCCTTCACAAAAATAGCACAAGGGCCAAATGAACCCTTTGCTGATTTTGTGGGACATCTGTAGATAGCTGTCATACAGACTATTGGTGAAAATGCAGTAGCAGAAATTATGATAAGGCAACTTGCTAAAGAAAATGCTAATGAGATTTGTAGAAGAATTATACTAGGACTACACAAGGATGCTCCTTTAGAGGAGATCATAAGATGCTGCACCACAGTGGGCACAAATGCCTTTTATAGCCAGGCTATGATGCAGACTTCCCAAGATCCCAACATGGGAAGACAGGGTCCCTTCTGGCAAGGGACTTCCAGAGAGACTTGTCAATGCTTTCAATGTGGTAAAGTGGGCCATCTATGAGATGGGTCATCAGACATAGTGAGAAAACAGGGTGGGAGAACAAGACCCAATATTCCATGTCCAAAATGCGACAGAGGCTTCCATTGGGCATCAGAATGTAGATTGATTCAGGGAAACGGGATGAGGGGCCCAGCCTCAGGACCCAAGGCAAAAAATACTTGGGGGATGATGGCAGCCAATGCTACACCCAGAGAGTGCCTAGAAGTTCAATACCCAGACATGACTTATCAGCCAGGAAGCCAGGAAGCCATCTGATGGGAGAAAGGGATTACAATTGGGGAGAATAGAGTTGTATGCAGCTGGGACAACTAAGATAACCCCTGGAGAGGTGAAATCTGTTCCTCTCCAGCCTATGGATCCCTTGCCTCCAGGCACAGTATGCTTGACCATTTCACCTCCTGAGAGTACTTACAAAACAGTGTCCATCCATACACTTACGTGGGAAACTGGGGAGTGTGTAGCTAATATCTCAGTCACTAATACAGGCAGACAATGTGTGACTTATCACCCAGGAGAAGCAGTAGTATCAGGTTTACTGATGCAGACTCCTAATAAGCAACTTGATGATAGTCGCCCGGATTCTGACTCCAAGCAACAAAATCCAGGAATATACTGGACAGCAGCTGTGACAGCTGATTGACCTATGCTCACTATCTATATAAATGGCCTACCATTAGAAGGATTGGTAGACACTGATGCAGATCGTACAGTCATTAAAGGTGCCAACTGGCCCAGTCACTGGCCAAAGATTAAGGCAGACACCTACATGTCTGGCATAGGAGGATCAATAGCAGCTGAAGTTAGTGCTACCCCTTTGAGATGGACTTTTGAAGGTGAAACAGGAGTTTTTACTCCTTTTATAGTTGAAAAAATCCCCATCAATCTGTGGGGAAGAGACATTTTACAACAATTAGGATTACAAATGAGTACTTTGGTTTTTTAGGCAGGGCTGCTGTTGAAGGCCTGCCAACACTTTCATCTGTTCCTATCCAATGGAAAACTGATACACCAGTATGGATAGAACAGTGGCCCTTAGGTAGCAATAAAATTCAGGCCTTATTAGATATAGTATAGGAGCAACTTGACCAAGGACACTTACAACTTTCTCTAAGTCCTTAGAATTCCCAAGTATTTGTTGTAAAAAAGAAATCTGGAAAATGGAGGATGTTGACTGATTTAAGAAAGGTAAATGAACAGATGGAAACTATGGGAACTCTTCAGCCCGGGCTTCCATCTCCTACTCACTTGCCTAGAGAATGGCCTCTTTGGGTTATAGATATTAAGGATTGTTTCTATTCTATCCCTCTAGATAAGGAGGATATGAAAAGATATGCTTTTTCAGTGCCCAGTGTTAATTTAGCTGAGCCTTATAAAAGATATGAATGGACAGTTTTGCCACAAGGAATGAAAAACATCCCTACTATGTGTCAAATATATGTTACTGCTGCTTTTACTCCAGTAAGAAAAGCATTTCCAAAAGTAATGTTATTACATTACATGGATGATATATTGGGATGTCCACCTGAAGAGCAAATGCTAGAAGTATGTCTACAAAAGACTATAGAAACACTAAGGAACTACAAATTGCACATAGCTCCAGAAAAAATTCAAAGACTTGCTCCTTTTCAATATTTAGAATATGAAGTATATCCTAAGGTGCTTACAGTACAAAAACTTTCCTTAAGAACAGAGAAGTTAAATACCTTAAATGATTTCCAAAAATTAATAGGAAATATCCAATGGATGCATCCAGTGTTAGGCTTGACTACTTATCAATTGCAACCATTATATGACATTTTAAGGGGAGACAGTGCTTCAAACTCACCACCAGCTTACAAAAGAAGCTCAAGAAACTTTGAGAGAAGTTGAACTGGCTTTATCCAATGTGGTTGAAAGAGGCACTCAAAAACCTTTGGAAATATCAGTTTTTGCTATACAAGAGGCACCTACAGCAGTCCTTCATCAAGGAGACCGTGTGATAGAGTGGTGAATCTCCCAGCACAACCAAAACAACACCTTACTCCTTATAAGTAAGTGTTTTGTAGCTAGAATTTTATTAAAAGCCATTAAGTGAGTAGTACAATTATCTGGGATAAGACCTGACAAGATATACACCTTTTATACTAATGCACAAATTAATGTATGCTGTGAAACCATCCCAGAGTGGCAAATTTTATTGGTCACAGCTCCAAATTTTACACATGGGTCTCCATTAAAGATAACCAGACTATTACATAATTGGTGATGGATTCTTGAAGAAAAAGTTTATGAAGTTCCTCTTAAAGGACCAATTATCTTTACAGATGCATCCAAACATATATTTGTGCTATATATACTCATGACAACTATAAAGAGAGTCGTCAGAACTCCTTTTCAGTCCACTCAGCAGAATGAATTATATGCAATCATTCTAGTTCTTACTTATTATCCAGGAGATATAAATATAATATCTGATTTGGCCTATTCAATAGGTGTGGCACAAGGAATTGCCACAGCCCAAATAAAATTTGTAGCCTCTAATATATATCAGCTCTTTAAGGAACTTCAAGAGCAAGTAAGAAAGCATCCAGGTAAAATTTATATCTTGCATGTCCACTCTCATAGTGGACTTCCAGGTCCTATTTTTGATGGTAATTCAAAGGTAAATAGCTTTCTAACCATGTTGGCCAATACTCCTTTATTTCAGGCAGCCCAAGAATCTTATTTTAAATATCATCAGACTACTCGAGCTTTACGTTTATAATTTGGAATAACAAGAGAGGAAGCTAGGAGCATAGTAAAAGCCTGTACAGCTTGCAGTCCTTTCCATGCTCCTACACTTCCTCCAGGGAAGAACCCTCGTGGTTTGAGACCCAATGAAATTTGGCAAATGGATGTGACCCATTATAAATCTTTGGGTCGTCTGTCTTTTATCCACGTTGTGGTAGACACCTTTTCAGAATTCACTTTTGCAATACCAGCAGCAAGAGACAGCCTGAGTGGTCACTGAATTCCTTATACAAGCATTTGCAATTATGGGTGTGCCACAAGCAATAAAAACAGACAATGGACCTGCATATACTTCTAAACATTTTGCACACTTTTGTGCACAGTATAAGATTTTACACACCACTGGCATACCTTTTAATCCTCAAGGGCAAGCAATAGTAGAGAGGAGAAACAGAGACATTAAGATGCTCCTCCAAAAACAAAAGAAAGGGGGAGCCACAGATAAGGCTAGAGAACTTCTAAATCTAGCCCTTTATATTATTAACTTCTTTATTTTTGACAAGGATGCACTGGCTCCGGCAGACAGATTTTATAACCTACCAGAAGGACAGTGTCCAGTGCGAGCGGCTCCACTATCTTTAGATAATTGCCAGGTGATGTGGAAAGACCCAGACCCAGAAAGTGGTGAATGGAAGGGACCAGATAGGTTAACTCTTGGGGGAGAGAATTTGCTTGTATTTCCACAGATGGAGAAGCAATCAGATGGGTGCCAACGAGTCGTATTCACCTTGTCCGTCAGAAAGAGACAGAGCAGACCCTTGAAACAAAGGAGAAGACCCAAGAAACAACGGGTGGTTCCATTGCTGACTGTACCCACCACTGAAAGAGCATGGCAGTTATGGCGGTTGACTCATGGACATCAAAAATTGTTGGACTTGAAAACCCTCAGGAATCATTGGATTCTCTGAGACACGATAAGATTGTTGTAGGACCTCAAAACCCTCAGGAATCATTGGATTCTCTGAGACATGATAAGATTGTTGTAGAACTTGAAAGCCCTCAGGAATCATTGGATTTTCTGAGAAATGATTAAGACTGTTGTAGGACTTCAAAATCTGCTGGAATCATTGGATTCCCTGACATGTGAAGCAATGGACAATAGATTAGTTTTGGACTATCTCTTGGCTGCTGAAGAAGGTGAATGTGTGACTGTTGTTTACATACCCTCCTTCTAGGACTTCTGGAAATCTTTTACAACATCATGGTGATTCATATTGTTTGTTATATCACTACTTGCATTTACAATTCATGTTTGTTACACCACATTGAGGCTGCACTAACTGTGGGGAGGGTCATCACTAATGGCCTGTGCGTTATTGCTATGTGCTTGTGTAATACCTCCCATGCTGATGGGTTTGTGTACACCTGTTTCTAATAAGATCTTTCAGCCCAGAAACCCGCTAGCAATCCCCACTTCTCTTTGGTGCTTTTCATTTCCCTTCCTGAGATGTCAAGGAGGATGTGATCATCTCCTTTTTAGTGCTTTCACCTCCCTTCCTGAGAAGTCGGGGGGGGGGGGGGGGGCATGATCACCTCCTTTTTGGGCTTCTCACCTCCTTGCGAAGTCAGGAATGGTGTGACCACCTGTGTTATAAAACAAATGAAAGAGGGAGATGTAAAGGGCCGAAACTCTGAATTGATGCACTGAGGTCAAACAACCAACCACTTAAGGCTAATTACTGATTGAACAACGTTTTATTAACATATGCTTGGGAAATGACCCTTCCCACTACTCTGTGCTGGTTCAACTTTTGGTGTACACAGAGAATTGTGGGAAGGATTAGAGGGTGGAGTAAGTCAAATCAGAGTCACTTTGGCAGGAGAAGAGAAGAAAGGAGGTTGTGGAGATCCTGCGTCCATCCAATTCACTTCTATCCCTAAAGACCAAGAATAAAGACTAAGGACTTTTGCTTATCCTGACTCCAGCTGATTCTAAAGTATCCAGGGTGCTAACACGGTCTTCACGCTAAAGATTTTAATTTTCTTTCTTTCTTTTTTTTTTTTTTTGGCTGAGGCAATTGGGGTTAAGTGACTTGCCCAGGATCACACAGTTAGGAAGTCTTAAGTGTCTGAAACTAAATTTGAAATCAGGTCCTCCTGACTTTAGGGCTGGTACTCTATGAAAATTTTAATTTTCTAACAGCTCTTACATATGCCCCCTATTTCTCTTCTGATATTGCCACTACTATGATTCTGGCCATCATCAACTTATGCTTAAACTATTGCAAACAGCTTTTGGTGGATTTTATTTCCCATCCAAAGTCTCTATTCCAATCTATTCTTCACTCAGTTGACAAATTGATTTTCCCAAAGCACAGATCTGAACATGTTACTTCACTACTCAATAAACTCCAGTGACTTTTCATCACTTCCCAGACCAAATATAAAATTCTATATTTTGCATTAAAAAACTCTTTATAATCTGGCCTCTCGAACCTTTCCAGTCTTCTTGCACCTTCCTTTGTAACACTGACTTCTTTGCTGTTCCTCAAAGGAGACACTCCATTTCTCAAGGGCATGCTATTTTCCCCATTCCTAGAATTCTCTCGCTCCTTATCTTCACTTCTTGGATTCAAGTCCCAACTAAATCCAATCTTTCCTCCTTAATGCTGGTACTTCCCTTCTGTTGATAATGTGAAAGAGAGAGAAAGAGAGACAGAGAGTCAGAGAGACACCGAGAGGCAAAGACAGAGACAGAGAGACACAGAGAGAGACAGAGAGACAGAGAGGGAGGGAAGGAAGGAAGAAAGAAACATTCAGACAGACAGAGAGGCTGAGAGACAGAGACAGAGAGAGACAGAGGCAGAGAGAGAGATAGCAAGATAGAAAGACAGAGTTAGGGAGAGACAGAGACAGAGAGAATGTATGTGTATGTATATAGTCTTTTGGCTATTCCTTAGCCCTCGACACAGTGTCTGGTGCATCAAAAGTGCCAAATAAATGCTTGTTGACTGACTGAAAAATGAAAAGTATCTCTTGTTTGAGTAACGATTTTGCCTTTCTTATAGCCAGCTGCAAGATCCATCCTTTCCACTCACAAAGGATATTTATATCAATCACTATGTGAAGTTTAGTCCTTGAGAGGAGAATCAAAGGAAGGAATTGATCATTGAAGATTCTGACCCCCAAACTATGATCTTTTCCTTGCCCAAGATATTTAGTAATGCTACCTCATTTTGTCTTGGAGTAGAGAGATCCAAAGGCATGAGGTGACTATTCCTATTTGGACATTCTTCTCTTTAGGTTAAGAATGTTTGGATTTAGAATAATGACAAGTAAAATAAAATTATTTCTGGCAGATATGCCTAAAATTCAGAGTAGAGCTCACAATCTTCTGGGGACATTTCTGCACAGAGGACCCAATTTTCCAACCTTGTCTCAGGTATGTATATATCTCCTTGAGGTATAAAAGTGATAAATGACATTACTTGCTAGCTTGTCATTCTGAATTATTCTAATAAAGAGTTAAGCAGTTTTACTAGTGTATGGTACAACACTGGAATTAGTTAAAGCTGTGTATGTGAGAAGAAGCAATTCCCCCCAAATCAAAGTCTGACCTGCTCCAGAAGAGCCACTATTTTGTCCAAATTAGGACATGGAAACATCTAGAAGCTTTACTCCTAATCTTAACACATTTGGGTATCAGCACACAGGTTACCATAATAGGTAAGCTTCCTAGTGATACTAGAAAAAGACAATGGCAAATAAAGTAATTTAATACTAAACTAACAAAAGAAAAATCAGAAAACCTTTGGAAAGCAATTAAGAAGCTCATGTAATTTCAGGAAATTGCTGCTAATTTTGCTCTTCCAGGCAGATATCTTATAATATTTTAATAACATTATAATAACAAATCTATTATTATAATAATAGAGGCACTTACATTTCATACTTAAGGTTTACAAAACTTTTAACAGACATTATGCCTTTTGATCCTCAGAATGTCTCTGTAAAGTAGGTATTATGAACATTTTTTGCCTCATTGGCAAAAAAAAAAAAAAAAAAAAAAGGAAACTGAAGCCCAAAGACATTATATTCCTTGCTTGTAATCACCCAACTAAAGAGTGTCATAGATGGAAGTTGTATTCAGGTCTCTCTGGAATTCAGCATCCTTTCTTCTATATTACATTGCTTTAGTGTGAATAAGGCTATTTCTACCCATAACACCTCTGCCTACACTTGTTGGTGAAGCTGGTCTTTTGATACAAAAAGAAATGATTCCTTATGGGCTGATTTCCTGATTCCCCTTCATGCAGGTATGTAAGCTCAATATTCTCTCAGCTAATTGGGTGTCCCATTTCCTTCTATATGCCGCAACATACACTTTCATAGAGGTGTCCCTCTGCAAACCCATGCCCAGTGGTTCAAAAATTAACCTTTTTTTTTTTTTTTTCTATTTCCCTGGAGCTGATTAGATAGTAGAATTTCCTATTTTCTATTCTAGTTAAGAGATTCAACAATCCAGGAAAATTAATAAAAAAATTGATCAGAACTCAATTGTGAGGTTTACTAAATTAACATGCCAGAGAAGTATAGTGCAGCAAAAGATTTGGCATCAGAAGAATAGAAGTAAATGGGTTATGCAATTCACTGTCATGTGACCTTATATACATCATTTAACTTCTCAGTGTGGTACCCTTGTTAGATTTTTGCAGGGGTATATGAAGAGATTAGGATCATTCACCTTACTAGTTATCCAGAAATCTAGATTTTCTTTGAACTTAGACAATATTACACATTTGTGTGTGTGTGTGTGTGTGTGTGCATGTGTATGTGTATACTTTAAAAACAAGTACTTTAAGCATGTTACCTTTCTTGTTTTTTTCTTCTGACATTATTTTTTCAGTTGTCTTATCTGAAATCATGAATAATCTTGTGCCATTTCAACTGATTCTCCTTGGAATGTAAACGTTTTTATAGATGAAGAAAAGCTTTCAAGTGACTGACCCAAAGTCACAACATTCTTCTTGTGAGGAACGATGGGAATATGAATCAGAATTCAGAATTAGTGTCAATGGCTCCTGCTAAGTCCTGATTTGGGGAATGGATTTAATTTAATTCTTCAAGTCAACAATAATTTATGAAGCACCAACTATGTGTTAGGGGCAGAGGTCACTAAGAAGTTCAGGTATAGGGGGCACATTCTATGACGGTATTATGAAAGTAGATGAACGTCAAGTTTAGGGAACAGTCAGGAGACTTGTTTGGTTGGAAAACTGAATATGTGAAGGGAAGTAATTTGAAATAAATCTGGAAAGGTAGGTGGTAGCCAGATTGCAAATAATTTTAAGTATTTGAGATTGTTAAAAAATATAAGTAGAAAATGAGGCACTTGCATTTAATCCTGGAAACATAAGGAACTACAAAAGACTTCTGAACAAGGGAACAATTTTGTCAGAGGTGTGCCTTGAGAAGATTTACCTTGGCAAATGTCTGTGCAGAGAGGGAATAAACTAGAATCAGGGGAACCATTTTTGAACAATTTAAGTGAAAGATAATGCAGACCTGATCTAGGGGTTGGTCTCATGAAGGGGATAGAAAGGTGAGAGATATTGTGAGGATAGTATTAGCAAGACTTGGCAATTGATTGGATATAGGGATGAGGGAAAGGGAAGAAGGAAGAGGAAGACTTGGATGGTTAGAAGCTTAGTGTTCCCAACAGCAGTTGGGATGTTTGGGAAAAAGGCAGGCTGAAGTGGAAAAATAAGTTCTGTATTGGACATGATGAATAGATGTGTCTCTGAGATGATTGCTTGGATTTTCATAAAGTTAGGGATGTTTTCTTACAAGCTTTCAGTCTGACAGATTCATGTCCTAACATGACTGGGACTGAATATCATCCCCCTTCAAAGAACAAAGACTAACCTAAAATTTAAGATCAATGATCTCTCCCTGGGGAGTCCCATGCTTACTCTACAAGTTTGTGAATGATGGGTTCTGTAGCCGAGTCAAGTCAGCATTGTTCTCTCTATGGTGGACCAGGAAGTCACTGACTTTCCCTCAGTTCTGACTCTTTCTTTCCCTTTAAATTGTTTTCAAAAAGCATATGGGTTTATGGGTCTACCCAATTAGAAGTTAGTTCTGAGCCCCCACCCACTGATGACACTCTCTCTTCCACTTGTGTATCAGTGAGCACCAGTCAAGTGACCTTGGCTTATTGGCATTGAACCCATGCTGAAGTAGACAGAAATGTGTAAATACAGTATGTGGAATTTTTTAATCTCATCTTAAAGGCAATAAGCAAATAAATGGAATAGAATTATTATACAAGGCATGAATAAAACAACAAAACAGCTGCTAAGCAACTCCTTGCCTTCTAAACTCCAAAAGTCCCTCAGACACCAGGAGTTTTAGGAAATGAACAATTTTAATTTGTTCAGCTATCCACAAATGTTCTCATTCCAGCAACAAAAGTTGATACTCCATTTACCCGATGAAGAAACAAATTCTGGGGAAGTCTGGGCTTGAAACTCTCAAGTAGGGAGTTGACTTGAGATCCAGATGGACTTTGTTGTAGATGTTGTAAATTAAAATGCCAAAGCATCGAGGCTTCCTCAAGCTGGACTCTCTGGTCACTAGCTGGGATGTTTTCCCTCTTCTGGTCTTAGCCAGGTAATAGTAGAACAAGGTGAGTGGACAAGTAGTTGTCAGCTCAACCAGGAAATGAGTTGGGACAATTGGTCCCAATACCCCTTTCTTTCTGAACTTTAATTTAACCCTCCCATCTCTGTTTATTGGTATATGTTTAATAACAAGCTTTCAAAAAAAAGTGCACATGACACACTTTTAAAAACACTCAACCTGCAATATTAACATTTTCTCCATTACTTTCTTAGCTTCACAATCCACAAAACGTTTAGTTAAGCCCTGATTTGTAATATTTCTAAGGCATAAATGCTCACACTGAAAATTTAACAATCAGCTCTAATGAGTCTGTTCAAGTTGACTCTGGCAACACCCTGTATATATTCCAGCCACTCAGATGCATTTTATCTTTCTTGCCACCTCTTCTCATGATAGTTACATCAATCTAGGCAACACAATAGCAGTGTGAGGAAAAAAAACTATAATGATAAAAAAAATATTTACCAAATTATTAAGTGTTCCCTAGTCTGTGCTTTTTTCTCAAGATGTACCCTGGAAGCAGGTTAAGAATAGGATCAGTGATTTGGGGGATATAGAGAATCACCACATGAGGGAACTCCCTCTGCCTACGTAAGTCAGCTTCTTTTCTGCAACTTATAGTCTTAGGTGATTGCCTGGGACATTGAAATATAAAGTGTCTTGGCCAGAACCACACAACTATTATGTTTAAAGCAAGATTGAGTCCAGGTTTTCTAGCTCTTTCTCCACCATACTCCTCATTACATATTGACCCAATCAAATAACACCGCTAAAGCATTTAGAACATGTAATAGGTGCTTAATACATGCTTATTTCCTTTCCTTTCATAGGAAGCAAAATCAATTAAATTAAGCCTCACAGATCATTTAGAATATTTAATGTGTGGCTATTTGTAAAGTCAAGCACACATGCTTTTACAAAAATAAATAATAACAAATAATTATATATATATATAAAATAATAATAAAAATATAAATAAAATAAAAAATAAATTATAAATGCCTTCATTCTCTGGAAAATCTGACCCTAAAGAAAATATTTAGAGATATAAACAGATGGTTTCAGAAGGGGAAAATATAGATACTTTTTTAGCCCCCTCTACTCCATAGTTATAATGTGTCATAGAATGGGTTTATACAATATCTGTAGTCTGATGAGTAACCTTAAGCTATATTGTCCCCTAGTTAAAAGCAAACACGTGAATTTTGTGGTCTTGGGCAAGTCACCTTTTCCCAAATTAGGTACTTCATTGATAAAATAAAATATGCTACATTTGAGAAAGATACCTTAACATCTTACCTGTAAAACTGTGGAAACTGAGCTGGCTGAATGATCTTTTGGGGTTCCTTTCTAGGAACAGTGTTCCAGTGCTTTGGAATCTGTGAAATAGGGCCAAGCATTATTGCCTACCGTCTCTGGGGAAGAAACCCAGATTCTGCCACCTGCTCAGATCTTTTATGTTTTATGTGGCAACCTGTCTTTATTTGTGGATATGGCCACTGAAGCCAAATGCAGTCAAAGCAGTTGGAGAGGAAGGAGGGAAGGGGCTGTTGGAAGAGAATGGATTTCCTGATTTAAATAGAAGTCTTTGAACCACACAAAGGAAGATCTACACAAATCTCTCCTCAGATTTTGTATGACAAGGACATAATTGTTGTCAATAGCTGGAATGAAGTCATGAGAATTAAATGAGAGGCCGGTTGCCAAGACTTCTGCTTTTTTCCCCTCTGGTAACAGCCAAAAAACACAGGTGTCTCAAAGAAATGAAAGGGGGCAAATCAGGGAGAATGCTGAATGATCAAGACGTATCTCTGCCAAAATGAAGCCTCAGCCCAGGCCCCCAGACCTCCCAACAAATCTCATTAAACAAGTATTCACCTTGGTTTCCATCTAGGAGAAGAGATGGGGAAGTGGGGGAGGAAGAGAATAAGCATTTATAGCGTACCTACTATGTGACAGGTACCATGTTAAACACTTTACAAATAATATTTCCTTTGATTTAAAATTAAATATCATAGTTGCTTTCTTTGGTCCAGGTCCACAGCGGTTGTCCCTATGACTTCCTGTGGGGTTGCTGGCTCCTAAGGAGCAGCAACAGTCTCATGAAGGGGAGTGTAATTTTCCCTCAGGAAACCTGATGGCTTTTCCCTACATGATCAAAAGGCCACAGGAGAAAAGCCAGCTGGGAACTCACTGGCCACTCATAATTCAAAAGTAAATGTAGTTTAACATGTATTGGACTACCTGCTATCTAGGGGAGGGGAGAGGGGGGAGGAAGGGATAATTTGGAACAGAAGGCTTTGCAAGGGTCAATGTTGAAAAATTACCCATGCATATATTTTGTAAATAAAAAGCTTAAATAAAAAAAAGAAAAAAAGAAGTAAATGTAGCCTAAATTCTCTGAGCAATGGTAATATTTAGAAATTCTAAAGTTTACATTTACTTTTGTGGGCCTTGTGTGTGAGATAGAGAGGAAGGGGCAGACTGACTAAAGATGCCTGCAGAAGGATAATTCCCTCCCTGCCTTCCTTGTTTTCTGATTGCTTATTTATAAAATAATTATGATTGAATCTGCCAATTTAACAAAACCAGTCTGCTTTAACAAGGAAAGTGGCCAATGAGAAAAGCTGTTAAAATTCAAACCATATTTTCGACACTCACGCTTCAAATACCCCAAGGCCACAGTGAGAAGTCATAAATCCGAGATGAGGTCAAGGAAGGGTATTGTATTCAGTTTTGTTTATCTCTTGGTGATGTTATTACACCCTATGAGAAATAGCAATAATAGAAAGCAAGCCAAGTTCAAACATCTGTTCTCCTGATCCATTGGTTAATGTCATCAAAAAAAAAAAAAAAAAAAAAAGAGTTCATGGTAAGAGAAACACATAATTGTTCTTTCCTACATTTAATCAAATCATTTATAATGATGTGTCATAGCTGGTGCATATAAGATGACTGGAGTCAAGAACCCTGGGCTGTCTTTGTCACATACATATGACCAAAGCAAGCCAGTTAACTTCCCAGTTAACCTAGGCTACTCACAAAGACTATAAATTACAGATGGGTATACAGCCATATTTAGAATTGGGAGCTGCATTGGTGAGAGCAATACCCAGACCAGGAGTTGTCTTCAATGACAAAATGTTGGGGATAGAGTTGTTAATCACTGTGTCTAACTCTTTGTGACTCTATTTGAAGTATTCTTGTTAGAGATAATGAAGTGTTGTGCCATTTCCTTCTCCAGGTCATTTTACAGATGAGGAAACTGGGGCAAACAGGGTAAAGTGACTTGTTTTAGGATATATACACAGCATATGAATATTATGGAATATTACTGTTCTGTAAGAAATGACCAACAGGATGATTTCAGAAAGGCCTGGAGAGACTTACATGAACTGATGCTGAGTGAAATGAGCAGGACCAGGAGATCATTATATACTTCAACAACAATATTATATGATGACCAGTTCTGATGGACCTGGCCATCCTCAGCAACGAGATCAACCAAATCATTTCCAATGGAGCAGTAATGAACTGAACCAGCTACGCCCAGAGAAAGAACTCTGGGAGATGACTAAGAACCATTACATTGAATTCCCAATCCCTATATTTATGCCCACCTGCATTTTTGATTTCCTTCACAAGATAATTGTACAATATTTCAGAGTCTGATTCTTTTTGTACAGCAAAATAACGTTTTGGTCATGTATACTTATTGTGTATCTAATTTATATTTTAATATATTTAACATCTACTGGTCATCCTGCCATCTAGGGGAGGGGGTGGGGGTAAGAGGTGAAAAATTGGAACAAGAGGTTTAGCAATTGTTAATGCTGTAAAGTTACCCATGCATATAACCTGTAAATAAAAGGCTATTAAATAAAAATTTTAAAAAATTTTAAAAAAAGGATATATACACAGCTAGTAAATATCAGAGGCCAGATTTGAACTCAGGAAGAGGAGTCTGCCTGACTCCAGACCTAGCACTTTATCTGCTGTGCCATCTAAGGGGATAGAGACTGGACCTGTTATTTTGCTATTATAGGGAAGTCTCAAACTCAGACAGATGAGCACCTTTTTTGAGACCTGTTATCTTAGAGTTGCCTAAAGCATTGAAAACAGCACTGAGTTGGAAATAGAATTTGAATTCAGGTTTTCCTGACTTTGAGGTAAGTCAGTAATCATGATGTGTGATCCTCTGTCTCCATCTCTTTGTCACTCTTTATTGCCTTCTCCTTTCTTCTCCCTTCTCCTTCTCCTCCTCTTCCTTCTCCTTCTCCTTCTCCTTCTCCTTCTCCTTCTCCTTCTCCTTCTCTTTCTCCTTTTCCTCCTCCTCCTCCTCTTCCTCCTTCTTCTTCTTCCTTTTCCTTTTCTGCTTCTCCTCTTCCTCCTCCTTTTCCTTTTCCTCCTTTTCCTCTTCCTCTTCCTCCTCCTCCTCCTCCTCCTCTTCCTTCTTCTTCTTCTTCTTCCATCTCTGTCTCTGTGTGTATTTCTGTGTGTGTGTGTCTCTGTATCTGTCTCTGTCTCGCTCTCTCTATATATATTCTGTTTTTCTGTGTGTCTCTGTCTCTCTGTTTCTGTCTCTCTTCCTTTCTCTCTCTGTCTCTGTCTCTCCCTTTCTGTGTGTATGTGTCTCTGTTTTTGCCTCTGTCTATCTCTCTTCTTTTTTTCTCTCCTTCTCCCCAAGTTTGAGTGGGGATGGGAAGAAGATAAAACTTATAAGTAAATTACAGAATTGAATTTTCACTGATATGTTGAACTCTAAACTCTATTTATCAGATTGCTCAGATTGACTTTCCTATTTCACTGAGAAAGTGAGTAATAGTTAAAACTTAACTTAGTCAAGGTTCACTTCATCCAAAGCTGACACGTGTGAGTGGGAGGACGCAGAGTCTCCTTTGGAGTTGAGGTTATATGTGTGCTTGCTCTGGGAACAGTTGCTGTCAAAAACACAAGACCAGGCATCTTTGGAGATGTTTGGGGTCTGCCCTGTGATAGTGTTTTGGAATAAGAATTACTATCTTTGGTTCATCCCCAAAGTTCACCCAATTCATCCAAGGCTTTGTCTCCCTGAGCCTGCCCACGCTAGAATGCTTCCTTTGAAACTGATCTGTTGCAACAGTTGGAAAACAGCTGTCCAGGACAGTAGCAGAAAAATCAATCATCCCAGCCCTCAGTGAACTGTGTACTTATTATCTGCTGATCTGCCAGAGGTTAGAGTCAAGGTCTCAGTCTGGGTTCATAAAGATAAATTTAATCTTGTCCTAAGGACCGAAACAACTGCAATTCCTACCTGGCAACAATAATAATATTATATGGAGTCTAAAAGTCTCTGCCTCTCTGAGAGGCAGGGAGGGGCTTTTTAAAAAAAAAAAATATATATATATATATATGTAGATAATTACTTTTTAAAAACAAAATTTAAATTTAAAATTTAATTTAAAGAAAAATTTAAAGATAAAATTGAATGTAACCTAGATGTCACTTGGATGCTGGTCCCTGGCTTGATTGACCTTGACAAAATTTTAAGAAATGTCTTACAAATATGCCCCTAACAGGGCAGCTAGGGAGACGTAGGATAGTGTGCTGGGCCAGGAGTCAGAAAGATTCATCTTGATGAGTTCAAATCTGGCCTTAGATACTAACTGTGTGACCCTGGATGAATTAATTCATTCTGTTTGTCTTCGTTTCCTCATCTGATGATTGACCTGGAGAAGATCAATATATTTGCCAAGAAAACCCCAAATAGGATCAAGAAGATTCCAGAAGGGAACAAAAACTACAAAATTCCCTTAGGAAAACTTTAGGGATGTCAAGATCCAGCCTTCTTTGTCCTTCTAAACAGACCCTCCGGAGATCCAAGGGCCCTTCAAGAACCCATGCTAACAAGACATTGGATATAAAATAGCATTGTCCAGTTCTGCGATTTCATCAGAGAAGGGAACACAATATGGAAAACTGTCACTACAGACTAGAAAGTCATCTACAATGTTTACTCTTAGACAGTTGCTTATAGAACTTAATTTAATTAATAGATAAGTGATTTTGCCCATGGTCACTTAACTGGTATACGACCCAGGTCTCCCTGAAGTCAAGTCCAGTTCTTTACCCTTTATACCACATAGAATGGATTTCTCTCAAAGCCCATAGTCAGGTTAAAACACTTTCCCTTCAGAACTGATAAAATTTATTTGACTATACACATGCAAATGAAAATATCAGAATCTGGTTTAACTCTAGCAAACCCTTTATTATTACAGATAAATGTATGTATCCTGAAAATATCCAGAATCTGGTTTGTTTCTCTCAATGGTCCCTTATTTTCCTAATTACCATTCAGATTAATAAATAAAAGGTGATGAAGCATAAAACAAGTTTAGTTAAAATAGTAATGAATGTAGAAAATTCTTGTATCCTAATTTTTTAAAAAAGCATAATAGTAGGTCCATACCCAAAAAAAGATTTTTAAAGAGAGAAAAAAGAGCTATATGTACAGTAGCTATTTTCTTGGTACAAAAAAATGAAAATTAAGGGGATGCTATCAATTAATAATGGTTGAATAATTTATGACATATAAATGTGATGGAATAATATTGTGCTTTAAGCAACGATAAAGAAAATGGTTTCATGAAAACTTGTATAGACTTAGGTTAACTGGTACAAAGTTAAAGGAGGAGAATCAGAAGAAAAATGTACCCAGTAATAGCAATATTATAAATATAATCAACTGTAAGACATCAAGATTTGTATAAAGTGGCAGTCATAAAAACCATTTGGTATTGGTTAAGAAATAGAGTGATGAATCATTGGGATAGATTGGGTATATAAGACAAAATAATCATTGACTATAGTAATCTACTGTTTGATAAACCCAATAACTCTAGCTTCTGGGATAAGAATTCAGACGGAAACTACTAGGAAAAGTAGAAAAAGAGGACAACAGAAATTAGTCATAGACCAACATCTCACAGCCTATACCAAGATAAGATCGAAATGGGTTCATGATTTAGACATAAACAATGATACTATAATAAGGACAACAAGGGATAGTGTACCTGTCAGATCTTTGGAGAAGGGAGGGATTTATGATTAAACAAGAAATTAAGAACATTGTGAAATGCAAAATGGATAACTTTGATTACATGAAATAAAAAGTTTTTGTATGGACAAAACCAATGCAGCAAAATTAGAAGGGAAGCAGAAAGATAGAAAACAATTTTTACTGCCAGTGTTTCAGATAAAGGTTTCATTTCTAAAATATATAGAGAACTGAGTCAAATACACAAGAATACAAGCCATTCCCCAATTGATAAATGGTCAAAGGATATGAACAGACAATTTTCAGATGAAGAAAGTAAATCCATATATAGTCATCTGAGAAAATGCTCTAAATCATTATTGATAAAAGAACTATAAATTAAAACAACTCTGAGGTACCACTTCATACATATCAGATTGGCTAAGATGACAAGAAAAGGCAATGATAAATGTTGTAGGGGATGTGGGAAAACTGGGGCACTAACATATTGTTGCTGGAGTTGTGAATTGATCTAGTCATTCTGGAGAGCAATTTAGAACTGTGTTCAAAGGGCTTTAAAACTTTACATCACTTTTGATCCATCAATGTCACTACTGGATCTATATCCCAAACAGAACATAAAAGAGGGAAAGAACCCACATGTACAAGAATGTTTATAGCAGCCCTTTTTTTGTGGTGGCAAGGAATTGGAGATTGAGTGGATGCCCAACAATTGGAAAATGGCTGAATAAGTTATGGTATGTGAATATAGTGAAATATTATTGTTCTATAAGAAATGATAGGCTGATTTCAGAAAAGCCTGGAAAGAATTACATCAAGTATTGCTGAGTGAAGTGAGCAGAACCAGGAAAACACTGTACACAGCAACAGTAAGATTATATGATAATCAACTATAATAGGTTTTGTTATGATCCAAGGCAATTCTAATAGACTTGGGATGGAAAATGTTATCTGCACCAGAGACAGAACTATGGAGACTCCATACAGATCAAAGCAGTCTATTTTTACCTTTTTGTTGTTTTTTTTCTCATGGTTTTTCCCTTTTGTTCTGATTTTTCTTTCTCAACAAGACTCATGGAAATGTAAAAAATTGATTGTATGTTTATAAACATATCAGTTTACTTGCTATCTTGAAGAGGGGAGAAATAAGGGAGGAAGAAAAAAATTGAAACTCAAATTCCCAGCAAATTAACTGTTTGGACATGTATATTTAACTTATACTTTAACATATTTAACATGTATTGGTCAACCTGCCATCTGGGGGAAGGGGTGGGGGGAAGGAAGGAAAAAGTTGGAACAAAAGGATTTGCAACTGTCAATGCTGAAAAATTACCCATGCATATATCTTGTAAATAAAAAGCTATAATTTAAAAAAAAATAAATTAAAAAAGAAACTCAAATTCCAAATGAATGTTGAAAATCATCTTTGCTTGTAATTGGAAAAATAATATACCATTAAAATAAAATAATTAATTAAAAAAATAATTAACTGTGAAAGACTCAGTAACTGTCACAATGACCAACCATAATATGGAAGGACTCATGTTGAAACTGGCTATCCATGTCCAGATAGAAAACTGATAGTCTCAGATTGCAGACTGAATGAAGCATATTTTTTTTTCTGCCTTTTTTGGGAAGGGCTAGGGAAAGATGGGGAATGTAGGAATCTGTTCTGCATGACTGCATATATTTGTAATAGGTTTTAGTTTTCTTAATTTCTCAGTAGAAGGAGGGGGAAGGGAGGAGAGAATTCTGAATTGAAAAAATTAAAATCAAATATATAAATAGAATAAATGAATGAAGGAATGAATGACAAATGAATGGAGACAGGAGAGAGAGAGAGAGGTGTGGTGGTCTTTAGACCACCATGACAGTCTCCCCTTAAAGGAAGCTGTACTTAAAAAATCTATTCATGGAAAAACAATGGCACTTAATATTGTTTAAGGTTATGCAACTATGTATCAAAAAAACTTTTCAACAGTTAATTTTTCTCCTTGAACCTGTTTATCTCCCAAATCCCATGATCTCTGAATCTTAACACTCAAAATGGCTATCTCTGGATAGCCATCAAAATCAGGGTATAAATATCCCACTCTCCAGAGGGCACTTTGGAACATGACATTCTAGCTGAATGATGCTGTGTTTCTTTGCTCCTTAATATGATGCTACCCTGAAATGAGCTGTGCTCTATGTTAGTGTATTTTTTTTATTGTATATCAGCTCCCCTCTCTCCCTCTTCCTATCAACTGATAATCAAGCTTTGCATTGAACTGATTCCCATTGTATTATGTGCTATTCTCGGCATCCAAAATCATTAAGGGATTCTTTTCCCAAGTGCCTTTCTTTAGACATCAAAGGCAAACCTGAAACAAGGTATGAACAACCTGTTGGTGAGTGAACCTATGCTGGAAGAGTGTGGCATTGTAAATCCAGTCATAGAAAGCAAGGAACAAAAGGGGACTCTAGTCTTCCTGGAAGGAACCCACTTATGCCCGAAGACTGTCACAAAACAGAGGGAAAAAGAGAGAAGGGGAGAAGGGGATATATATAGATGGAGCAGGACTTTCTTGCAGAAGAGTTGAAGAGATAATGAGCAGCTGGAAGAAGGTGGCATCTGATTTGAGACTTGAAGGAAGCCAGAAATTTAAAGATAAACGTTAGGAAGGGAGAGAATAGGGAATCAAGGAAATGCAAAAGCATACAGATAGGAGATGGAACATTGTGTGTGTGAGGAATCCAACCAGCGCAGCTGGATCCCAGGCACACACACACAAAAACCCCACAACGACAACAATCAAAAAAAATCCTGCAAAGATAGGAAGGAGCCAGATTTTAAAGAGCTTTCATGTCAAACAGAGGAGTTTATATTTGATTCACAAGTTAACAAGAACTCATTAGAATTTATCGAGTAAGCAGTTTCAATTGATCAAGGATGGACAGAAGCAGCTACACCCAAAGAAAGAACATTGGGAAATGATTGAAACTCTTGGCATTTTTGTTTTTCTTCCCGGTTATTTTTTACCTTCTGAATCCAATTCTACCTGTGCAACAAGAGAACTGTTCGGTTCTACACACATATATTGTATCTAGGATATACTGACATATTTAACATGTATAGGACTGCTTGCCATCTGGGGGAGGTGGTGGAGGGAGGGAGGGAGGGGAAAAATCGGAACAGAAGTGAGTGCAAGGGATAATGTTGTAAAAAATTACCCTGGCATGGGTTTTGTCAATAAAATAGTTATTAAAAAAAAGAAGAAGAAATGTCTTTCCTAATATGTGATACCCAAAACTGAACATAATATTCAAGATATGGTCTAACCAGATTACAATGTAACAGAATTATCATTCAATCAATAAACATTTATTATCTCCTGTGGGAAAAAAAAGAATTTATCTAGTAAGGAGAAGGAGGGATGCTCCAACTCAATTCCTGTTATATACTTACTCTATATTATGTTACATCCTCAGAAGGCCTGGGCTTAAATTGTTCATTAAGGGCCACATTAAAGGTTCGATAGGGAAAAGCAAGCCTTTGCCTCTTATTTAAAGTTTTTATGAGATATGATCTTAGAGCACTGATTCCAAAAAAGCACTGATCTACTTAGAAGAGGGAGTGAGGGGATAATCCTCTATATAGTTCCTATTATGCATCAGGCACTTTGCTAAGCCCTGGAAAAATAGATTATCTCATTTGCTCCTCAAACAACCCTGAGAGATAGGTACTATTATGATCTGCATTTTACAGTTGAGGAAACTGAAGCAAATACATTAAGTGACTTGCCCAGGATCATATAGCTAATAAGTACCTGAGATTTAAATTCAAGTCTTCCTAGCTCCTAGAAAAGTAAATAGTAGGAGCAGCTAGTTGGTGTGATGGATAGAGCACCAACCCTGAGTTCAAATCTGACCTCCTGTGTGACCCTGGGCAAGTCACTTAACCCTAATTGCCTCAGCCAAAAAAAAAAAAAAAAAAAAAAAGGAAATAGCAAATTACTCCAATATCTTGCTAAGAAAACTCCAAATGGGGTTTAAAATTGTGATGCTGGGCAAGTCACTTAACCCCAATTAACCCCTCATTAACCCAATTAACCCCTCAGAAAAAAAAGGAAATAGCAAATCACTTTAATATCTTTTCTAAGAAAACCTCAAATTGGGCTTACAATTGGGGTCCAAATTTAAAAAAATTAAAAAAAAATTAAAAAACAACAAAACAGGAGAATGGAGGAAAGAAAGGAGAATTCAGGATGACAGATCCATGGTAGAGAGTGAAGGACAGTTTCTTGAAATGTTATAATAAAGAGAATAGAAAATGAATGAGTGGGTCACTAGATAAACCAGTGAGAAGATCAGGTTTGATCCTGATTCTGACTGTTTTTAGTTGCATAATTGTAAGTAAATCATTTAAATTCTTTCTGAGTCTCAGTTTCCTCATCAATAAAATAGGAACAATAATTGTTGCATTACCTTCCTCAAAAAGAGGTCTTGAAGACAGTGCTTTGTGAATCTTGGAGTGCTACATAAATGTGAATGATTGTTATTATTTGGCAAAGTTGGTTTGGCAAGGTTATTATTTGGCAACCCAATATTGGGTTGTATTCACTTAGTAGCTGTTTTACCCATTCTAGCATGGCATGACAGATGGAGCATTAGACTTGGAATCAAGATCTGGGTTCAAATTATTATAATTTCTAACACTGCCAGCTGTATGTCTAAGAGCTAGTTAATTACTCTATGGGACTCAAGTTTCCCAGCTCTCCCTCTCCCCCCTACCACAAAATAGGAATAATTATATGTCTAGTAGCCTACTTCATAGCATTTGTGACTCAAATCTGTCAATATATGTCATGAGGCTTGCAAATTTTACAGTGCTATATAACTGTCAGTATAGGTTTTCTACCTCCTACAACCTGCTTCCCAATTCCATGTTGTTGTCCTTCCTTTCCAAGAGGATGAAAGACATCATGGGGCTCCATCCTGATTCTTGAGTGAATTGGATTGCTTAAATGAGGCAGAGTTATACAAAGTCTCTCTTTCTGAGTCATTGGAGTCCAGTGACAAGATAAAAGCCAGTAGAAAGGGCAATGGCCTGGGGAGCAATGGTTTTCCTTGGTATCGTTGATACCTGATCAAGTTCTAAGCACCCCAGAGTGCATGTTTCAGCAGCCTTCATGGGACAAAATGTTCCATCGGTATCAGAACTGTTTATTTAAAAGGTGCCTCTTGGTCATATCCTGCAGTTTAAAAGCAGGATGCCAAAGCTCTACTTAACTATACTCTTAGAGGAAGAGTGCCAAACGAGAGAATGTTCAGAGAAAAACAAACAGTTGAAGTAACTGGTGATATTTAAGCTAGAGAAGAAAATATTTACTTAATGTTTAAATATTCAACATTTAAAGGTGGCAAAATAAAAAACAAAACTGCAGAATGAGATAGTAGATATAGTGTTATATTTATAAAGCCTGGGTTCAAATGTTACCTCAGATTGGCTACAAGATCCTGGGTAAAACATTAAAGTTCTCTGAAACTCAATTTTCTCATTTGTAAAATAGCCAGCCTTCATTACTGAATGAAGTAGTGTGAATCAAATGAGATAATGTATATAAAATGCTTTGTAAACAAACCTTATATTTACCATTATTTTTAAGATAGAATGTAGTAGAAAATACTTATTCTATAATATTTCATAGGGCAGACTTAATATCAATGAATGAAAATAATAGGGAGTTAGATTTTGGTATTACAACAGGATGATTTAATTTAATTTTAATTTAACGGATTTAATTCTAACGGAATTAAACAACAATACTAGCTGTCATATATATGGTATTTTAAGGTTTATAAAACACTTTACATATATTATCTCATTGATAAATCACCTTTGTGAGGTGTTATTATCTCTCTATGTTACAGGTGAGAAAAGAGAGGCTGAGAGAGATTAAGTGACTTTTTCAGGGACACTTAACCAGGAAGTATCTGAGTCAGAATTTGGTCTGAAGACTTCCTGATTCCAAGTCCAATTTTCTCACCACTACACCATTTAGCTGGCTCAGCAATGAACCCCAGTCAGTGGAAGCGTTCAGATAAAAGCAAAAAGGCCATAGAAAGGAAGCCTGGGGTAAAAGGAAACCTGGATTAGATGGTTATCTCTTACAACTCACAGATTGAACTCAACAAGCATTTATTAAATGTTTACTATATAATTGTATTATACTAAATGTTGGGGATACAAAGAAAGGCAAAGACAGGGCCTTTTCATATTGTAGTGGGTGAAACAGCACAAACAAATATGTATATAAAATATCTAGACAGGGGAATTGGAGGTAATCTCAGAAGACTGGCAGTGGAAAGGGAAGGAAGGAAGGAAACAGCCAGACTATGGAATTTGAATTAAAATTGGAAGGAAGTCTATGAATCTATGTAATGTCATCAAATGGAGTCAGCCCTTATTGAAATATGATAGATTTCCTCCCTGTGATTCATGGTATCTGGCTTCTTGGAATTTTTATTAAGATTTTTAAATCCCTCAGAAAGAACTTTAAGACCACATTTTCCTTTAATACTTCCCTTCCAGCCCTTTCTGGCTCAGAAAGTATTATCAGAGTATTAAACAATGCAGGTACACTCAAGCATCCAGAACAACCACTTCAAACAATTCTTTGTTTCTTATTGCTCAACCAGTTTTTAATCCACAAGCAGACTATATCTCTTTGGTTAATAATTAAATCTAATACAATTATAAGATTGAGGTTTTGCTGTTGTGTTTTTTAAAGAGGAAAGACACCACTGGAATGATAAGAAGAAAGTTATGTAAACAGCACCAAAGTTGGCAGAAGAGCCATTGTCAATAACTGAAAAAGGACCAAAACATTCATTTGCTATCTACAAAATATAAAGAATCATATCAAGGTTTCCAGTATGTTAGAATATGGTTTGTGTTTATGTGTTGATGTGGGGTGGGGTGAGGGAAGCAGCATGTAATTACAGAGACATGAATCAGAATCTTGTTGGGAATTGTGAAGGGCTGTGAGGTCTCTTGAAGGGTTAACTTTATAGAAATATATGTCAGATGATAATATATAGAAATTGTCTTCTTCCTTCTCTGTTAAGAAAGAGAAATGCATTCTCCTAAAGAATTAAAAATTAAAATCCAATGAAAAAGGTAGTAATTTTGGATATTAAGGTAATTACAGCTAAAATATTTAAGTATAAATTTTCTGGTATCACTTAATAAAATGAAATAACACGGTAGTATCATTATTGTTGTTTTGTTGTTTTTCAGTCATTGCTAGTTATGTCTAATTCTTCATGACCTCATTTTGGTTTGTTTGGTTTTTTTTGGGGGGGAAATACAGGAGTGGTTTGTCATTTCCCTCTCTAGCTCATTTTACAGATGAGGAAACTGAGGCAAACAGTGTTAAATGACCTACTCAGTGTCACACATCTATTAAGTGTCTGAGGCTGGATTTGAATTGGATTTGAAAATGAATCTTCTTAATGCTAAGCTGGTCTCTATCCATCATAGTGCCCCATAGCATATCAGTGCAGTCTTAAATACATAGGAAACAGGGAATGAGTCTTCTGTATTTGGTGACCCTTTTTTGACATTCTGCCCAAAGTGACTAATGCAGAAGAAGCATAAACAAGTAAATAAATAAACAAGCAAGCAAATAAATAAATAAAGCAAGATAAGCAAACTATATTTACAAATATATTCTATTTGCAAGTAGTAGGTAATATTTAAAGAGGCAGCAAGGGGGTAATAAATGGAACAGTAGACTCAGAATCCTGCCTCTGACATTTACTAGCTTTATGTCCCCTTAATTTTTTTTTAGTGACCAAGGCAGTTCCCTAGAATTTATCTATTAAATGTGGAAATGGACTCTGATTTTCTGAGAGAATTCCCATACAAAGCTTTACATCTATCTTGCTTTCTTCCTCTGCCATCTTGCCATCTGCTCCACTGCTGTCCTGCTTCTTCTCACCAGGAACAGTACCTGCAACCTACGGTACCAAAAAATATTCCCAACTTCCTAAAAGAATTAATTAATTCAGCTTTGGAACTCCCACTTTGGGATGAGCTGTTTGGATTAGTGAATGAGGAAGCAGGAACTCAACTAGTTCATTAAATCTCGCTGCCTCAGATCATTGAACCTGACCATGTGTCACGTCCCATCCAGCTTTATACTCCCGCTAATTTGCCATCTACCCCACTTCTGAAGGGGTCAGTAATCCAATCACTGCTACCACTGCTCATGGAAAGAGTGTGTCAATTGACTGCTCTGTGATTAAATTAAACATCCCTGGGATTTTCTAGCTATTCCCTTCCCTAGCTACTACTTCACATATTGACTATCTCTCCCATTAAAATGTACACTCCTTGACAACAGAGACAGTATTATTCCTGCTTTTGTATCCCCCAGTACATGGCACAGAACCTGGTACACAGTCAGTGCTTAATAAACTTTGTTTCATATAACTCATGATGAAATCATATCTTTCACAAAATCTCCTATCATATATCCTACTTACCCTTAATTATAAACAAGTCAGAATTTTTTAAATTAAATTAAATTAAATTTAAAATTAAAATTTAAATTTAAAAAAATTTTTTAAAAAATAAAAGACAGTAGAATCTCTGGGGTTCTCTAAGTATACCATCATGTCATCGGCAAAGAGTGATAATTTGGTTTCCACATTGCCTATTCTTATTCCTTTAATCTCCTTCTCAGCTCTTATTGCTAAAGCTAGCGTTTCTAATACAATATTAAATAGTAACAGTGATAGTGGGCAACCTTGTTTCACTCCAGATCTTATTGGGAATGGTTGCAGTTTGTCTCCATTACATATGATGCTTACTGATGGTTTTAAATAGATGCTGCTGATTATTTTAAGGAAAAGTCCATTTATTCCTATACTCTCAAGTGTTTTTAATAGGAATGGATGTTGGATTTTATCAAATGCTTTTTCTGCATCTATTGAGATGATCATATGGTTTTTGTTAATTTGGTTATTAACATGGCCAATTATATTGATAGTTTTCCTAATATTGAACCAGCCCTGCATTCTTGGTATAAATCCTACTTGATCATAGTGTATTATCTTGGAGATGATTTTCTGTAGTCTTTTGCTAATATCTTATTTAATTTTAGCATCAATATTCATTAGGGAGATTGGTCTATAATTTTCTTTCTCTGTTTTCAGCCTACCTGGTTTAGGTATCAGAACCATGTCTG
Organism: Sarcophilus harrisii; assembly: GCF_902635505.1. Lineage (NCBI taxonomy): Eukaryota > Metazoa > Chordata > Mammalia > Dasyuromorphia > Dasyuridae > Sarcophilus > Sarcophilus harrisii. Next base: position 74,838,110 of record NC_045430.1, read on the forward strand.
TGTCATAGAAGGAATTTGGTAGGACTCCTTCATTCCCTATTTTATCAAATAATTTATACAGCATTGGGGCCAATTGTTCTTTAAATGTTTGGTAAAATTCACATGTAAATCCATCTGGTCCCGGGGATTTTTTCTTAGGGAGTTGTTTAATTGCCTGTTCTATTTCTTTTTCTGAAATGGGACTATTCAAGCAATTTACTTCCTCCTCTTTTCACACAAATTAAGTCTGATCTAACCAATTGGAAAAATATTAAATGCTCTTGGATAGGGCGAGCAAATATAATAAAGATGACAATATTACCTAAACTAATCTATTTATTTAGCGCTATACCAATCAGAGTCCCAAAAAACAATTTTAATGACCTAGAAAAAATAACAACAAAGTTCATATGGAAAAACAAAAGGTCAAGAATTTCAAGGGAATTAATGAAAAAAAAATCAAATGAAGGTGGCTTAGCTGTACCAAATCTAAAATTATATTATAGAGCAGCAGTTACCAAAACTATTTGGTATTGGCTAAGGAATAGATTAGTTGATCAGTGGAATAGATTAGGTTCAAGGGATAAAACAGTCAACAAATATAGAACCTAGTCTTTGACAAACCCAAAGATCCCAGCTTTTGGGATAAGAACTTACTGTTTGATAAAAATTGCTGGGAAAATTGGAAACTAATATGGCAGAAACTAGGCATTGATCCATAGTTAACACCGTACACCAAGATAAGGTCAAAATGGGTTCATGACCTAGGCATAAAGAATGAAATTATTAATAAATTAGAGGAACACAGGATAGTTTACCTCTCAGATCTGTGGAAGGGGAAGGTCTTTATGACCAAAGAAGAACTAGAGATCATTACTGATCACAAAATAGAAAATTTCGCTTATACCAAACTGAAAAGTTTTTGTACAAACAAAACTAATGCAGACAAGATTAGAAGGGAAGCAATCAACTGGGAAAATATTTTTACAATCAAAGGTTCTGATAAAGGCCTCATTTCCAAAATATATAGAGAATTAACTCTAATTTATAAAAAATCAAGCCATTCTCCAATTGAAAAATGGCCAAAGGATATGAACAGACAATTCTCAGATGAAGAAATTGAAACTATTTCTAGTCATATGAAAAGATGCTCCAAGTCATTATTAATCAGAGAAATGCAAATTAAGACAACTCTAAGATACCACTACACACCTGTCAGATTGGCTAAGATGACAGGAAAAAATAATGATGATTGTTGGAGGGGATGCGGGAAAACTGGGACATTGATGCATTGTTGGTGGAGTTGTGAACGAATCCGACCATTTTGGAGAGTAGTTTGGAACTATGCTCAAAAAGTTATCAAATTGTGCATACCCTTTGATCTAGCAGTGTTACTGCTGGGATTATATCTCAAAGAGATTATAAAGAAGGGAAAGGGACCTGTATGTGCACGAATGTTTGTGGCAGCCCTTTTTGTAGTGGTTAAAAACTGGAAACTGAATGGATGTCCATCAGTTGGAGAATGGCTGAATAAATTGTGGTATATGAATATTATGGAATATTACTGTTCTGTAAGAAATGACCAACAGGATGATTTCAGAAAGGCCTGGAGAGACTTACACGAACTGATGCTGAGTGAAATGAGCAGGACCAGGAGATCATTATATACTTCAACAACAATACTATATGATGACCAGTTCTGATGGACCAGGCCATCCTCAGCAACGAGATCAACCAAATCATTTCCAATGGAGCAGCAATGAACTGAACCAGCTATGCCCAGAAAAAGAACTCTGGGAGATGACTAAAACCATTACATTGAATTCCCAATCCCTATATTTATGCCCACCTGCATTTTTTATTTCCTTCACAAGCTAATTGTACAATATTTCAGAGTCTGATTCTTTTTGTACAGCAAAATAACGGTTTGGTCATGTATACTTATTGTGTATCTAATTTATATTTTAATATATTTAACATCTACTGGTCATCCTGCCATCTAGGGGAGGGGGTGGGGGGGTAAGAGGTGAAAAATTGGAACAAGAGGTTTGGCAATTGTTAATGCTGTAAAGTTACCCATGCATATATCCTGTAAATAAAAAGCTATTAAATAAAAATAAATAAATAAATAAAAAATAAAAAAATAAAAGATACTGTGACCCTTTGGTGTTCGGTATTGCCATCCTTATCTGAGATTATCCATAGGGAAACAGCTATTTCTGACTATCCAATTTCTGATTATCCAATAAAGGGAGTTTAAATTAGTTAAGATTGCAATATCTGATTTAGCCACCAGGTGGTGTTCTATGTAAACTGATCCTTAGACACTTTTTAGAAGGCCAGGGAACCTAAAAAATAAATAAGTAAAGTCACCACTGCCTTTTTCCAGTTGTTTCCCTCCTGGATCCCAAGATTTATGAAAAGGAATAGAAGGAGAGTCCTTCTCTCCTCCCATCACCTCACACTCATGGATTAACTGGAAAACAGGAACCCCAACAGTCATCAGAGCTGTACAGGTCATGACTCTGGATGCTTGTATCTGGGTTGGTCTTGGCTGCCCCCATCATGGCACTTTGTAATTATTACTCATGCTGACGCTGTCATTCCAGAGGAAGAGGGAAGAGGGAAGAGAAGAAAGAGAGGGAATATGGAGTGGCTATATCATTCTCTTTGATCCTATTGTGTTGGCTTCTGGCATCATGATTCTAGATGGGGAAGGGGAGCAGGGATGTTTTTCTTATGCCAGGAACTCAGAAATCATCCCACCAACTTTCTCTTTCTCTCTCTCTCTTTCTCTCTCTCTTTCTTTCTCTCTCCCTCTCTTTCTTTCTGTCTCTCTGTCTCTGTCTCTGTCTTTTTGTCTTTCTCTTCCTATTTTTCTCTCCATCTTTCAGTCCTGTCTCTCTGTCTCTCTCTGTTTCTCTTCTCTCTCTCCTCCCTTCTTCCTTCCCTCCCCCCCTCTGTCTCTGTCTGTCTCTGTCTGTCTGTCTGTCTGTGTCTCTCTGTCTCTCTCTCTCTCTCTCTGTCTCTCTCTCTCTCTCTCTCTCTCCTTCTGTCTCTCCCTCCCCGCTTCTTTCTCTCTCTCTCCCTCTCCCTCCTTCCCTTTCACTCTCTCTTTCTTTCTCTCTTTGTCTCTCTCTGTCTCTTTGTCTGTCTCTGTTTCTCTCTTTCTGTCTCTCTGCTTTCTCTGTGTGTCTCTCTGTCTGTCTGCCTATCTCTTCCTGTCTCTGTCTCCCTCTCTGAATCTGTCTCTTTATCTGTTTGTCTCTATTTCTCTCTCTTCCTGTCTCCCTGTCTCTGTCTCTGTCTCTGTCTCTCTCTCCCTGTCTCCATCTCTGTCTCTTTCTGTCTCTCTATTTCTTCCTCTTTTTGTCTCTCTGTCTCTGTCTCTCTCAATTATTATCTTGGGCCCAGAGAAAAATAATATAATTCAAAAATAAGAAAAAATAAATATATTGAAAGGAATAGAGCAAGAAAATGAAGATCAGAATTTGATGATTTCAGAATAATTTGCAAGACATCATCTAAATTCTAAAATATATATCAAATATAAGAAAATGAAAAAAGCTAAAAAGAGGGAGGGGAAACTATGTACTTTGGAAGAGGCCAGAAAGGAACATGGAGGCCTGGTACCAGATAAGATGAGAAGAAAAGTCAGAGTCTAAGGTGATCTCAGGGTCATAGTTCAAAGTTCTAAGGAAATGGGATGAGAAAATTTGTGATAATAATGTAGGCTAAATGTTTGGAAATGGCCAGGGAGACATGGACAAGGATTATGAAGGCTGAGAATTTGGAGGAGAGCGCTTGGAGAGGGAGGAATGTATAGGCCTACACCATTGTGTACATATGCCCTCAACAATTTGTATACATACATATATATATGCAGAAAAACAAATATACTTTCTCCTTTCACCCTTCCTTCTCCTTATTATACAGAGTAAAATTTCTTAAAATGTGGTTTATGACTCCATATGGGATCTTGTAACTGAATGTGAGAATTGTGAAATTACAATTTATTATCAGTAAATATTTGATTTGGATATCTATTTTATGTACCTATATACCCAGGGTGGTGCAAAAATTTCTTGGGTACAAAGGGATCACAAGTGGAAAAAGTTTTAAAAGCCCTGATATAGCAGATATAGCCTGCTTTCTTCTCCTGTAAAACCACTCTGGTCTCTAAGCAACATCCAAGTATTCAATAAGATTCTGAGTTATTTAGAAAAGGGCCTTATAGAAAGGTCTTAAATATCTTTCAAACGTTCATTACTTTTTCAGCTGTATTTTGTCATCATTCCTTACCCGTATTCCCTCCACTTCTGTTCTCCTCCCTCCCTTTTTTAGCTCTTTTTATGTATTGACTAAGGGAAGGATTTAAAATACATTTTAAAGTTTAATTATCATTATTAATATTTTCCAGCACATTTTAAAACCTGGAATCTAGATTTAAACAACAAAACAATAAATGGATCCCTGATAGGCTTCATTTGTCCATTTCTGGAGTATATATGCTGATACCAAAAATTTAACAGTTGACTGCCAGAATGCCAATTGTTGAATTTGTAGGGGCTGACTCAAACACATCTTTGTAAGAGACTGTATTTCTTTTTGCTTGTGTATGTGTGTGTGTATGTAGATCAATCAGGGATATATGTGTATGTACATACATACACACACACATATGCATATCCCTAATTGAGTGCTTAATAAATGCCTGTCTTGTGAACTGGAAAGGGGATCAAGGATTCATGGGTGAATATTCATTTTACATGGTCCTCTCTTTCCATTAAATATAATTTTTATACAGGTGAAATCAATATCAATTAAATTAATTGGTTGATTTAATTTATCAATTAATTGATATCAAGGGAAGCATTCAAAAGAAAAAATTTTTTTAAGTTAGCCTGGGAGACTATTTATAGAAGGCTCCTTATCTGGAGTTGTTCCAAGGAAATCTAGTATATTCATGATATAATTTGTGTCTAGGTTTCCCCCAAGTGGGGAATGGATCAAGTTAACATATGCATATTAGGTATAGAACTGCTTTATTTTCAACACACATAAAATAGAAAATATATGAAAGACAACATTATACAGCAGATAAATAGATACAGAAACAAAGTATTCAGTCCCTATCCCAGAAAATGAACTTGGACATTCCAGTGAATTCCTCTTTCCCACAGCCTGAAAGAGAACCCTCAAGACCAGTAGTACCAGATTGTATGGCTTAGACTGCATAAGCATAACTTGGGAGCTTTCTGAATAAACAATTCTATTTTCATTGGCCCTGTTTCATCTGAGAAACTCACTGGCTTTGTTCTCCAACTAGGAAGCTATACATAAAATATGTGGATTCTTCCTTCACCAAGAAGCAAGCTACATCAAGAAATCCTCTCCTTGAAATTCCATTGAAAATAACTATAGACGATATAAAATTTTTGGGCATCTACTTGCCAAGACAAACCCAGGAATTATGTGAACAATTAAAAACACAATTAAATTTTAAAATTATTTTCACACAAATGAAGTCAGATCTAAACAACTAAAGAAATATTAATTGCTCATGCTAATATAGTAAAAATAATAATTCTCCCTAAATTATTTACTTATTCACTGCCATAACAAACTATCAAACTTTTGTTTTCTAATTAGAAAAAATACTAACAAAATTCATTTTGGAAAAAAAGTCAAGAATATCAAGGGAATCAATGGAAACAATGTGAAAGAGGCCTAACAGTATCAGATTTCAAACTATAATACAAACCAATAATATCAAAATGGTCTGATATTGGCTAAGAAATACAGTTGTGGACCAGTAGAATAGACTAGGTACACAATATGTAGCAATAAATGCCTATAATAACCTAATATTTAATAAATGTAAAGATCCAAGCTTTGGGACAAGAACTCTCTATTTGACAAAAATTTCTATGAAAACTGGAGAGCAGTTTGGCAACATCTCACACTGTATAGCAAGATTATCTCAAAATGGGTACATGATTTATATATAAAGGGTGATATCATAAGCAAGTAGGGGCATGGAGAATTTTACTTGTCAGATCTATGGATAAGAAAAGAAATTATGACTAAATGAGAAATAGAGAACATTATAAAATATAAAATGTGTAATTTTGATTAATTTAAAATTAAATTAAATTAAATTAAATTTGTTATTATTAAATTAAAATTAAATTAAAATGTTTTGCACAAACAAAACCAACGCAACCAAGATTAGAAGGAAAGCAGAAAACTTGAGGGTAAGGAGAGCTTATAGCAAGCTTCTCTGATAAAGACCTCTTTTCTCAACTATATAGAGAATTGAGCCAAATTTATCAAAATACAAGTCATTCACCAATGGATAAGTGGTCAAAGAATGTGAACAGACAGATTTCAGAAGAAATGAGAGTTGGAAAAAAATGTTCTAAATCACTATTGATTAGAGAAATGCAAGCTAAAACAACTCTGAAGAACCACCTTATACCTATCAGATTGGCTAGTATGACAGGAAAGGAAAATGATAAATGTTGGAGAAGATGTGGAAAAATTGGAACAGGAAAGCATCTTGGTGGAGCTGTGAACAGATCTAACCATTCTAAAGAACAATTTGGAACTATGCCCAAGGGCTATATAACTGTATATATGCTTTGACCCAGAAATACCACTATATCCCAAATCTGATAAGATTACAAGATATAATCTTTTGAATGAATGAATGAAAAAAACATTTTTAAGTGCTTACTGTAGTATCTATACCTATAGATCTATATCCCAAAGAAAGTTAAAAAAAAAAAAGGAAAAGGACTTGTATGTACAAAAATATTTATGTCAGCTCTATTTGTGGTGGTAAAGAATTGGAAATTGAAGAAATGTCTGTTATTTGGGGAATGACTAAATAAATTGTGGTATATAATTGTGATGGAATATTATTGTGCTACAAGAAATGATGAACAGGATGCTTTTTAGAAAAACCTGGGAAGATTTTACATAAACTGATACAAGTGAAGTAAGCAGAACCAGGAGAGCACTATACACAGGAACAACAGTATTGTGTGATGCTCAACTGTGAATGACCTAGCTATTCTCAGCAATTCAATGATTCACAATAGTTTTGAAAGAATTACATGAAAAATGGTATTCACCTCCAGAAAAATAAATGATGGAATCTGAATGCATATTTTTTAAACTTTCTTTCTTTTTCTTATTTTTTGATCTGTTTTCTTTTGCAATATCATTAATATGGAAATATGTTTTGCATGTCTGCACATATATAATTGACATCAAATTGCTTATCTTTTAAAGGAGGGAACAGAAGAGGGAGGGAGAGTAAGAATTCAGAACTTGAAATTTAAAAAAAAGAATATTAATTATATATAATTGAAAAAATATTTTTAAATTTTTAAAAAAGAAATTCTCTTTATATGAAGTTTAAATTTCTTAATATTCAAGCTTGGGATTACTTGCAAGGCTATGTCTAGGACATTTTCCTTCTCCAATAGAAGATGAGATTCTGGAATCATATAGCTTAAAAAATTAAAAATCCCCCTACCTCCCCACAGGAGTTGAGGTTCACAAACATTGTTCATGAACTACTCTCTTGGGATATGTGCAAGCATATATTTTTTCTGTCACATATTTCTGCTGCAATTAACCATCAATTGTTCCTAGGGGAAGGGAAAATTCCATATGATCATAGGTTCCCTTGCTCCTCCAGAATGCAGTCTGGTCTGCACTGGTCTGAAAGAAAGAGATAAAACTCATTGGCTTCACAACTGACTTTTCTATACTATGAAACAACTAGGCTTCTTTAGTTAAAGTCCATCCTTCTGCTTCCAAAGCAGACAATCATCATGGAAGCAGGCCCAGTCAAAGATGCTGTCCGGATTCTTTAACTAGATAGATGATAAGTGGGTATGTTCCTCCATAAGGAGATATCTTTCCAAGCTTAATAGACTATATGGTTATAGGGACTATTATTTGACCTACTGTATTACCCTAAAAATGTCTTTCTCTTGCCATCTGTCCCACCAATGTACCTTTGGGATTTCTCTGAGCTTTTCTTCAGCTGAACCCTGCAATTGAATTTTCTTTTATATATTGTCTCCCCTAATTAAATTTACTTGAGAGGCAGGGACTATTTTTTTTTGTTTGTTTGTTTGTATCATCAGCACTAAACACATTGTTTGGCATACAGTTAACACTTAAAAATATTTTTCATTCATTCATTCAAAAGATTATATCTTGTAATCTTATCAGATTGATGGCTTAAATTCACCCTGATTAATTCCTTTATATTTGTAAAACAACTTGGAACTTTAAAGTCCTACATAAATACCAGTTATTACTGTGTAGGGGCCCGTAGATGAAGGAAGTTGAAGCTAAAGCTTAAATTTCTAATTCAAAATGTTTCCCATTGAAAGCTACTCAGAGAAATCCAAATTGTTAATGTGACATGTAGAAAAATTCAGTGTTTGATCGCCATCTGGTGGTTTCGCAGTAGCAAACATAATATACCAGGAAAATGAATTTAAAATAAAACTCCAAATATGAAGACATTTTAGAATTTAGTTATAACTTTAAAATAGGTCTCAGCTAGTTTGAACTGATGAAGAAAGGAATGATCAGAACCAGGAGAACAAAATATGCACTAACAATAATGTAAAAGAAAACAACAATAAAAGTCTTCAGAACTCTGATCGATATAGTGTCTGTGGTGGATAGATAAGGAATGTGAAATTATTGTTGGATATGGCCAATATTTGGTTCGTTTTTGCTTAACTGTGCTTTTTTCTTATAAGGAAGATTTAGTGTGTGTGTGTGTGTGTGTGTGTATGCATGAATGTGTAAAAGAAATTGTGTTCTAGGCTAGGTAAAAAGAAAAGGGGAGACGAAGTAGAAAAAGAAAACATCAATTCTAGATTATTAATGTTAATCAGATTCAATTTCAGCACCTTTTCTTTTTCTTTTTCTTTCATGGTTTTTCCCTTTTGTTTTGATTTGTCTTTTTTTTTTTTTTTTTTTTTTTTTTTTTTTTTTTTTTTTTTTTTTTTGCTGAGGCAATTGGGGTTAAGTGACTTGTGTTTTTACCTTCTGTTGTTATTTGGGTTTTTGTTTTTCTTTCCTATCTTGACTTTAAGATTTGACTTTCAATTCCTGGGCTGCCTCTTGCCTAATCTCTAGCTTTTGGAGGGAATAGGAATAGTGAAATGGGACTCCCTATCTGACTATCTGACTGTGTGCCTTCCATCTCCTGCAGTGCTTATCTATTATCTGATCTCCAGTTTCCTCTGTGAAGAGGGATGGTGCCTTATACTCAATGATTAACATTCTCATAGTTGGTCATACCCTACACAACTTAGTGATCTTGATGTCACCATCCAAATCCCATTCTCTATCCTCTACTTTCCAATTCTTTCTTCATATCCCTCTCAATCCTTCTATCCCAAAATCCCAATTAAACATCCCCTATCCCTTCCATCCCCTATTCCCTCTGGAATGTCTGTTCCATAAAGAATACATTTTCATTCATCATGAATCATTTCTATTCCTATTCCCTTCCTATTTAGTAATCACTGAAACTTAGCTCCCACCTGATGACACAGCCTCCTTGGTCACCTTTTCCAGTACTGTCTGAAATTTCACTCATTTCCCTTACATCATTGGTGGAGAAACATTAGGAACTGATATGATTTTTTTTCCATTGAAAATCATATCAAAGAAAAGACCTTGTTGCAGCTTTGGTGCAACCCTTAAAACCATGGGACCTTTCCAAATAATTGCAAATGAAATCTATGATATCAGTTGTCTTTTCCATTAGAATGGGAGCTTTTTAAGCATGGGAAGATCTAAATGGACTGATGTGCAAAGAGAACCAAGAGGTATGGTTGTTGTTCTTCATCCTCAAAGAGGACCGAAATGATATCATTATGTTAAAGTCAAGTTCTAGTGTCCAACTGTGGCTGATCAGACCAATATGAGCTCTGTCACAGGTCAAACACAAAAAGTCCCTATGAACATTTGGGATGAATTCTTAAACTTTGTAAATCTCAAATTGCTTTACTCACAAAGCACAATACCTTCTCTGATGAAGGCATGCCATTCTGGGTGGTCCTGTGCCAGTGTCCCCCATATCATATGACATGAAATTCTTTTTTCATTAAAGTTTTGATTTTCAAAACATATACATTGATTCTTTTTCAACATTAACCTTGCAAAATCTTGTGTTCCAATTTCCCCCCTTCTCACTCTCTTCTTTAGATGACAAGTAACCCAATATATACTAAACATGCTAAATATTTATTATATAACATTTTTAAGAGAGAATTTGAGAGTATCCTTGATTTGATTTTTTTGACCATCAAGTTAAACACTTGCCCTGTAAATTCTTCCTAAAATAGTCTTTTTGGCAAGCATACATTTTGCATTCAAACAATGTGGCCAGCCCAACAAAGTTATGGTCTCTGCAGTAGAGTTGGAATGCTTGACAGTTTAGTTCAAACAAAGGACCTCGGTGTCTGGTACCTTATCCTGTCAGGGGATCTTCAGAATCTTCCTAAGACAATTCAAATGGAAGCAATTTAGTTTCCTGGCATGGTGCTGGTAGACTGTCCAGGTTTCACAGGCATATAATAATGGGGTCATCACAGTGGCTGTGTGCTGGCTCAATTTGCCCTCCAAGTTAGCAACAAATTGTTCCTTCTCAGAGAAGCGATCTAATCTGTTGACATTAATTCTTCTGGTAATCTTTTTGCCTTGAGACTACTGCTTTTGTTGAATATGAATATTCAGTTTAGAGAGGGTAAGTCTATGATCAGTCCAGCACTCTGCACCACACATTACCTTTGTCACTCTCACATCCTGTTTCTTTTCCTCACAATCACATAGTTTATTACAATGTTTGCTGTGCGGGTGCATCTATAAAGTTTTATTGCATTTAGGTAAATGGAATATAGTGTGTATGGTGATGAGAAGGTTATGAGATGCACAAGCTGTTTCCAACTTCACTCCTCCCTCCCAAGGACTCCTTGACATGTCTGATAATCTGAGCCTTTAGCATTAAAGTCACTCAGAATTATAATCTTGTCTTCTTTTGATACATTGATAGATGATAAAGGTCTCTAAGTCTTCATAAAATTTTTCTTTCACGCATCAGGGTTCATCATGGTAGGAACATTGGCCACTGATGATGGTGACATGGTATTTTCCTGCAAGTGGCAATTGTATTGTTATGAATTTGTCATCCACTCCTTTTGGAAGGCATATGAACTTGTCTACAACATTAGTTTTGATTGCAAAACCTATACCAGCTTCATGACACTCTCCTTCATTGCAGCTATTCCAGAAAAACGTATATTTAACTCTGTCTTCAGCAACTAACCTTCATTTGCCAACCTTTCATTCGGGGCTGCTATTTGCATGCAATATCTGTTGAATTTTCTCACAAGAACTGTTTGCTCTTCAGGTCTACTGGCTTTTGTGTTGTCTACAAGTGTACACATAAGCCATGTACTGATGGTAAGAAAATTGATTTTGCAGTTTTTATACAGATCATTATATATAGTAACAGCAATACTGTAACAGTGCTCAACCATGAAAGATTTAACTTATTTTTCAAGACAATGATCTAAGACAGTTCCAAAGGACTCATGATGAAAAAAATGCTATTCACATATAGAAAAAGCACTGATGAATTCTGAGTGCAAACTAAAATATAATTTTCTCACATTCTTTATTTTTCTTGCTTTTTGATATGACTAATATGGAAATATGTTTGATTGATATCGTATTGTTTGCTTTCTTGGTGGGTGGGGAAGAGATTGATGGGGAAAAGTTAAGGGAAAAAAAGAATGTTAAATATAAATCATATTACTTAAAATTTAAAATTTAAAAGGGAGCTTCTTGAAATCAGGGACTGTCTTACTTTTCTATCTGTATCCTCAGATCTTAGCACAGTGTTTTGTACACAGTAAGTACTTAATATATGCTTTATTCTTTCAATCATTCATTCAGCAAATATTCACCAAATACTCACTAAAATAATAAGATCATATTTTTTTTTGAGCTGGAAAGGAGCTATTCTAACTTCATTTTTCAGATGAAGGAACTGGGACCTAGTCAGTTTAAGACCCAAATCAGGCTATTGATATCCCTCTACTAGTAATCTGTAGAAGGTCTACCCATTAAATTGGAGGCATTTTAAAGATATTTTGTGGAGAACTATAACATCTGTTATCTTTCTGTAAGGGACAGCAATTGACACAAACTCCACTGACCTTACCTATAGAATACTCACATACTCAAATTCTGATTTTTCTATGGAGGTCCTTGCTTCTCAGGAAGGATCTTCCTCTAGATTTTGCCATCTCTCTCCCTGAAATAAGATACCTAAGTATTTCTTACCTAGTGGCTGAATTCACTTTGAATTCTGTATAAGACCATCTCAGAAAAGATAAATATTTAGATTGGGAGCTGATTTATTGGTTCCCATTCCCAGCCAACAACTATACAGGAAGTTGGATAACACGATGTACATTGTTTTTCTTTATTAGCTGTATTTCTTTATTAGCAAATTCCAGGCATTAGTAAAACTTAAATGTCATCAATTCTTTTAGACATCCAACGGCCCAGAATGAAAAGCAAAAAGAAACTCACCTCTCCTCTCTATCCTTGGAATCACTGTCAGAACCAAGCCTAATATGGTATCAGCACAAGGGAGGGGGCAACTCAATACAAGTGATTCTGAGAGAATGACCAATCACACTGCAACAAGTGATCTGGGGAAGAAGATGCTTCCCTTGTAGATGCTTCTTCCAATAAAGAGCTATAAAAAGGGTGGCCAACAAAAGAAACCAGCCTGGCTCAGAATAGGGACTTGAAATGAGTAAGATCTGGGAATAAGTAAGATTCTAAATAGCTATGCAATTTTTTTAAACTTTTCAATCTCAGTTTCTTCATCTGTAAAATGGGGATAATAATAGCATCTATCTCACAAAGTTGTTGTGAGCATCAAATATGATAAGCATATAAAGGCTTTACAAATCTTTAAATGCTAGATAAATGCAAACTACTATTGTTGTTTTTATTGTTGCTATTATGTGTCCTGTGTGTTTCAATACACATTTAATATCTGTTGAATCTGCAACATACTTCAAAGGACAGAAAACATAGGCTTCAGACTAGCTATCCTACCAGGGCTTCCACTTTAAGATTAATGAACCAAAGATGACTGTTTTCCACTAATTTTGCATATTCTTAAATCAATAATTTTAGCTGTAATTGTAAACATTTGTATTTCATTTTAATTTCCATTTGTTTTAATGAACAAACAAATTAATTTACTTCCCATCTTTTTCCCTTATTGGAAAAAAATGAAAAATAAATGAAAAATAAAACCATGGTAACATATTCACAGTCAAACAAAATGAGTTGCCATATTGGCCATGTTTTAAAATGCCCTATTCTGCATCTTGAGTCTATCATCTTTTTGTCAGAGAATAGATAGTAGACTTCACTATTGGTCCTATGGAATTATGGTTGGTCATTGCATTGATCAGAGTTTCAAAGTCTTTCAAAGTTGCTTGTCTTTATAATGTTATTTTATAGACTATTCACCTAGTTCAGCTCACTTTTCCTTGCATTGGCTCATTAAAGGTCTTTGCTGGATCCATTCTTTTCATAATTTCTCATGGCATGCGGGTATTCTATTATCTTCTTATAGCATAATTTGTTAAAGCATTCCCCAATTGATGGACACCCCTTTTGCTTCCAATTTTTTGAATTATAATTCTTTCTCATCATTGGCAGACCTTCACTCTCACTACATAAACAACCCACTTCTTTTTTTAGTCTATGTTGTTCATCGCACCTTTTCTATTGCTTCTCATGAATACTTCATCCTTAGTAATATGTTCCATCTGTCCTTTGGGGCAATTAACATTTTCACAAAATTCTGCTACAATACTTTACTGTAGCATGGAAATGACTTTCTGCTTTCTCCAAGGCTATGCTGGTGAAATGAAAACATTGATAGGTTCTACCTGCCAAACTAGAAAAGCTTTGTGTTATGAGAATAGCTACAGACTATAGTTGTTGTCCCATGGCTACACTTGTAAATATAAAGAGTATCATCTCTAGAAGGTTGGCCAGTGGATGGTGAATTTTGTCTGTGCTAATCCTTAGACTTCAAATGTTTCAAAGGGTTGTATAGTGTTTCACATGTATAAAATACTTTACATACATTATACGATTTATTCTAACAAACCCAAAAGATAAATAATTATTAGTTTCTTTTTACAAATAAAGAAATTGAGGATAGGTAGTTAGTAATTATTCTGCCTCTAAACCCAGTGTTCTTTCCTTTATGGAATTCTCACATTAATTTTAATTAATTAAATTCAATTTTAAATTTAAATTTAAATTAAATAAATTTTAAATGAACATATGACCTTTAACCTTTTAAGGAGAGGAGAGATGGGTCAATATCAAGCCAGCTATGTTTGTAAAATTTTAAAGGGCTGGTTCCATTGACCTATGCAAGGTATGCAGAAGGATTTTTATAAGTTGCCAACAATACAAAATTCAAACTGGTAACATATGGGGTTGGGTATATTGTTTTAAAGCCTTTCCTTTAGAGTTCATTCCATCACAGGTGTTCCTTACTTTGTTCATGACACATAGCCTCTTCAAATGGATAAAACCCAACGTTAAATCTATACTTAATAAACTCTTAACAAAGTCTTGCCAAGGTCCTCCTTCTGCCCCTTTCTCCATTTCTCCACTCCTATTCCCAACCCCATGTCCATCAAATCACTAATTTCTAAGTGAAATACATTAATTAATAGTACTTTTGAAAAACTGAAATAATGCATCATACTTCAGCTACTTCCCGAATCTTTATTCACTTAAGAACTTAAGAACAATTCAGCTATTTTCCAGTCATTTTTACAAATTTTATTTAGTATTTTTTTTTCTCCAGTTACATGTAAAAAACAATTTTAACATTCACTTTTAAAACTTTGAGTTCTAGCCAGTTTTTTAAAAAAGAAAAAATGGAATAAATTAACTGAGATTGTAACTGAGATCTTTTCAAGGTAAACTCATAAAGCTTTTGTACACTAAAACCTTTAAGTTCAACCATAGCTAATTTTACCATGTTGTAGAAAGCATCTATTTGTTCTCTGAAGAGTTTCTCACAAAGATTCTATTATCCTCTCTGCTCTCTCCAAAACCATCCCGTTAAATTACAATAAGCATCTTTAATCCAAGCTTTTCTTTCTAGAAGAATGGAATTTTTCAGAAGTCTGTTTTAGATCTCCTGACTCCACAATAACTGAGATCAACTCTAGCCTTAAAATCCATTCCAGGCCTTCCCTTACCACAATGAAGCCATCAGCTTGCCAGAAAGGCTATTATTCATTCTGTTTACAAATTTCATATTCGCTTCCTATGCCCTTGCCAAGAATAACTGAGTTCAATAGAAATTTAACAGCTATAAGCCACACACAAACCAGACAAAAGCAGGGGCACAGTGAGACAAATGTGACCTATGGAATCAGAGGAGTTCTTGCAGTTATATCCTGTCTCTGTCACTATCTTTGTGATCTTTGGCAAATCATGAACCGTTCAAAGGTTCTGTTCCTCAGTAAAAATGAAATTGAACCAGATGGCTTCTCAAATCTCTTTCAGTTCTAAATCAACAAGCCTATGAACCATTCTCTCCCTACCTGACAAAAATTGCAGTCATTCTAAGTAATTAATAGTTTGCTTAAGAGGAAAAAGGGAATTTTTTTTTCTTGATTTTATTTTATCTAGTGAAGAAAAAGGATTTTTCTTTCTTCTTCATATGAACTATTTTTCTAGCAATATTTTTTCCCAATTGCATGTAAAAATAAATTTTAACAATTTAACATTTAAAAATTTTGTAGTTGCAAATGCTCTTCCTCTCTCTCTCCCTTTCTCCTCCCTAAGAGGTTAGCAATTTGATATAGATTAAATATGTGCAATCATGCAAAATATATTGCCATATTAATCAACACAAACAATTTTGGGAGGGGAGATGAGACAATGGGGTTAAATTACTCGCCCAATGTCACACAGCTAATAAGTTGTCAAGTGTCTGAGGTCTGATTTGAACTCAGGTCCTTCTCACTACAGGATCAGTGCTCAATCTCCTGCACTACCTAGCTACCCCCAACAACATAAACAATTTTTAAAAATATACATAGAGAAATTACTATTCATTAGAGAAATGCAAATTAAGACAACTCTGAAGTGTCACTTCATACCTCTCAGACTGGCTAAGATGACAGGAAAAGATAAATGATAAATAAATTGGAGATTATGGGGAAAACTGGGACACTGATGCATTGTTGGTGGAGTTGCGAATGAATCCAACCATTCTGGAGAGCAATTTGTAACTATGCCCAAAGGGTTATCAAACTGTGCATACCCTTTGATCCAGCAGTGTCTCTACTGGGTCTATACCCTAAAGAGATCATAAAAAAGAGAAAAGAATCTGTGCAAAAATGTTTGTAGCAGTTCTTTTTGCAGTATCAAGAAACTGGAAACTGAGTGAATGCCCATCAGTTGGGAAATGGCTAAATAAGTTTTGGTATATGAATATTATGGAATATTAGTGTTCTGTAAGAAATGATGAGGAGGCTTAATTCAGAAAAGCCTAGAAATTCGTAAGTGAACTGATACAAAGTGCAGTGAGTAAAACTAAGAGAACATTGTATGGAGCAACAAGAAGATTATGTGATAGTCAACTGTGATAGACTTGACTCTTTTCAACAATGAGGTGATTCAAGGCAATTTCAATTGACTTGTGATGGAAAGAGCCATTCACATCCAGAGAGAGAATTATGGAGACGAAATTTGGATCAAAGTATAGTATTTTCACCTTTTTTATTGTTTGCTTGTTTTTTCTCACTTTTATTCTTTGATCTTATTTTTCATGCACAGCATGATGAATATGGAAATATGTATAGAAGAATTGTATGCGTTTGACCTACATTGGATTGCTTATTATCTATGGGAAGGAGTGTGAGGAAAAGAAGAAGAAAAAAATTGGAACACAAGGCTTTGCAAAGGTAAAAAGAAAACTATCTTTACATGTGTTTGGAAAAAGAAACAAAAGAAAAAATATTTTAAGTAGAGAGAGCAAAACTGAAAAAGAAAATTGCATGCTCCCCAATACATATAGACCCTCATCTGTTAAAATGAAATTATTATATTTATAGTTATAACTTATGTAGCTACAAATACAAGCAAATAAGAGAGTCCCTGCCCTCAAAAATAGTTTATCTTGTAGTTTACCAGAATTAACAAAATTCTTATCAAAATAAAAATTTTGAGATGGGAAACAGGGAACTGAGAATGATGGCACAATAAAGAAATAGTAGGGAAGGGACTTGCAGATTTATGTCTCAGCAAGATAAAAATACTCATTTATCAGAGCTGGAGGAATTAAAAATGAAATCCAGAATCCAGGCCAGAAGGAGGTCAAGATATTGTCTGGTGAAGAGCCAGCTAGAAAGCAGTGGAGAGGTGAGGGCACCACCAATTAATTACCTCTCAGAACCAGGGAATGAACAAAGGGACAGAGTCCAAGTTCTCAGGAGAGCAGGATTCTGGTGTAGTGAGGAACATTTGTAATTGGAAGATGATCTTTGCATTATGCTGTGATCATCCAAGATGGGGGCACTTAATTCCTAGGTGGGTGGGAATATTAAACTCTTCTGATTGACTACCTAATTAGAGCAAGCTGAGGAGACAGAGACAGTTATTCTCCTTGGGCCATTTTTTCTGGCTCCTCTGAAATCTACGCCCTGTCAAATCTCCCTGTGTCCCTCTGGACAGGGGGAGAAACAATGGTTCTCTCATAGCACAGATACCATGAAGTGACTCAGTGAGAGAAGGAGAGCTGCTTTCTCTGACCCATCTTCTCTTTCAGCTCCAACACCAAGCTGGCTTGTGGATATATATGTTCTGTGTTGTTTGTCATTCTCAGTTTCAAGTGCCAGAGATGAGACCCACAGATCCAGGACTTGGAAAGATGGTGACCCTGGAGCCAGGAGGGCAGGGATGGTGGATGCATGCAAACCGGGAGAAGTCAAAGAGTTTGGACCCAAGGCTGACAAGGTTTGGACTTAGAACTGGGACTGTGTTGGTGGAATTGTGAACACATCCAGCCATTCTGGAGAGTGATTTGGAACTATGCTCAAAAAGTTATCAAACTGTGCATACCCTTTGATCCAGCAGTGTTACTACTGGGTTTATGCCCCAAAGAGATCTTAAAGAAGGGAAAGGGACCTGTATGTGCACGAATGTTTGTGGCAGCCCTGTTTGTAGTGGCTAGAAGCTGGAAACTGAGTGGATGCCCATCAGTTGGAGAATGGCTGAATAAATTGTGGTATATGAATATTATGGAATATTATTGTTCTATAAGAAATAACCAGCAGGATGATTTCAGAAAGGCTTGGAGAGACTTACATGAACTGATGCTGAGTGAAGTGAGCAGAACCAGGGAGATCATTATACACAGCAACAACAATACTATATGATGATCAATTCTGATGGATGTGGCCCTCTTCAACAATGAGATGAACCAAATCAGTTCCAATGGAGCAATAATGAATTGAACAAGCTACATCCAGCGAAAGAACTCTGGGAGATGACTAAGAACCATTACATAGAATTCCCAATCCCTCTATTTTTGTCCGCCTGCATTTTTGATTTCCTTCACAGACCAATTGTACACTATTTCAAAGTCTGATTCTTTTTGTGCAGCAAAATAACTATAGGGACATGTATACATATAATATATTTAACATATACTTTAACATATTTAACATATATTGGTCAACCTGCCAGCTGGGGGAGGAGGTGGGGGGAAGGAGGGGAAAAATTGGAACAAAAAGTTTTGCAATTGTCAATGCTGAAAAATTGCCCATGCTTATATCTTATAAATAAAAAGCTATAATTAAAAAATAAACATCGTTAAGTCACAGAGAAGAAGATGATAAATCTATTATAATCTTTCTTTTGGTAAATAAAACCTACAAAATATATTTTAAAAAAGAGAGAATTGGGACTGTGTGCACTATGGGAACTGAGTTAAGCTATGAACCTAATCAGGCCCTCCTCCTCAGAGATTGAGGGGAAAGAGAAGAGAGAAGGATTTATGCTTCTTTGGTGGGAGGAATAAGTTTATATATTTTTGGTTATATCTTTTGAAGTTAATATTCCTTTGTGATGTCCCCTTGGGGGCAGCTTGATGGTACAATGGATAGAAAACTGGGCTTAGGGAAGAGCTGAGTTGAAATCTAGTCTCAGCCTTGATCCTGAGCAAATCACTTAACACTGTTTACTTCAGCTTCCTTATCTATAAAATTAGCTGTAAAAGGATATGGTAAACCACTACAGTATCTTTGCCAGCAAAACCCCCAAATGGGGAAACAAAGAGTCAGACATGACTGAAGTGATTGAACAACAAATCCTTGAGCTAATTTGACTGTTTGTGGCTAAATGGAACTAGGGTGTAGACCCCACCCCTACCCCACCTTGAAGAGCACCAGAGTAAAGACTGGGGCTAATGACAGAGAACCTGGACACTCAACCCCCTTAGGGGTACCAGAGAACCCTAGGAAAGAGAAGAAGTGGAACATACCTGGCTTTCAGACCAGCAGGGGAGAATGGTTGCTAAAATTATATAATCATAAAATGCCATTTAACTTTTCCACATGAATGCAATGATTATTCATGTGTGGGAGGAAATGTCCTTTTTATTTTTTCCCCCATAATGTGCCATGTTCTCTGGAAAGATTGACCTAGTTTCATTTCTTAAAAGCCTTGAAATTAAAGGGTGGAGGATGCTGACAGCCAGATATCTGCCAGCTATATTCTTGTGGTAGACAAACTATGCATGGGAGTAAGGCTGAGCTTGGTGGTTCAATAACTTCAGATACCTGCTAAGGAAATCGTACAAATAGCTTAGGAAAAACTGGTCAATTTTTGTATCTGGTAAAGGAAGATAGGGAGAAAGATGGAAGAGGGAAAGAAAGGAGGCTTACCTCAGAAATGGCTCTTGGGGGAACTATGGGACAGAAGTGACATGAAGCATGAAAGGGGCCGAGGAATGGCCCAAGATAAACCCACCATAAGGGTAGGACTTCATAGAATAGGAAACTTGTATCCAGCAAGCAAATAAGTATTTATTTTTTTTCTTTCTTTAAATTTATTTTAAATTTTCAAAAAGTTGTTAGTTTTTTTTTAAGTTTTGTCATTTTTTTTTAAAGTTCTGAGTTCTTCAACATACCAGCCCCTAACACCTTGCCCTACTTCCTACAAATAGTTCCAGAGATAAGGTTATAATCATACAAAATCCCTAAGGGATAAGAGTATTAGAAGGGATCAGTTGATGGGGATAGCAGCCATCTTTTGGGGGAGAAAACATTCACACAATTAGAAAACCATGTAAGAGATTAGAGACTTTTCACTTGGGAAATAATTAAAAAATCATAAAGACAGTAGGAGAGACTACATGTCCTTGTATTTTAGGACTGTCCTTGGAGTCAGAAAATCTAGATTCAAGTCCTGTCTCTTAGGCATCCTACTTATGAGTCAATGGACACATAAACCCTACACCACAATACACAACCCTACAACTCTAACTTATTGCTTAACTATCCCTCATATGGATTGTGAAAGGGGAGGAAGTTTCCATTATCAGTTCCTTCACATCAATAAAATCACAGACCTGGATTTCCCTTTCCCAGCAAATGAAGGGTAAAGCATCTATTATAAATGTAATCAAATCCAAAAACACGTACAGACAATCAGTAGGTTAGGTAGACAATATCAAAGGAGATAATGAATGAAAAAAACTGTGAAAATTGCAAAGTTTTAAACAAATGGTAATGAATAAATGATGAAGATTGAAGGAAAAAGAATAAAGTTTTGAGTTCCAAATTCTATCTCTCCCTCCTGCCTTGCCCTCCCCCTTCCCTGAGACAGTAAGCAATCAGATAGAGGTTATATATGTGCAATCCCATAAAACATTTCAATACAAACAAGCATTTATTCAGAATTTTCTTTGTGCTAAGCACTGTGCTAAGAGCTAGGGATGTACAAAGAAACACAAAAGCAGGTTCCTTGTCCTGAAGGAGAACATAGTTTAATAGGAGAGCAATATCTCTTTGGTTGCTTTCTTCTAGAACATCCAATTTAAACAGAAGACCTAGGCCCAGTGACCCTCCAAGTCTCACTGCTACTCATTTCCACAGGAATTTGTCCCCTGAACCTCCCCATCACATAGCACCCCTCCTCCCCTTTCACCTCCCTTTTATGTATTCCCCCATTGGAACATTAACTCCTTAAGGACAAGGACTGTTTTTCTGCTTGTATTTACTGCTATACTTTAGCCCAGCAGCTAGCACATAGAAAATACTTAACAAATACTTGTTGACTGGCTTGTATTTCAACTAAAATATAAATAGGAGAAATCTGAAGTAATCTCAGAAGGAAGCTTCTATCATTAAGGAAGAATAGGAAAAGCTTCTTGTGGAAAACAGAATATTAGATGAGACTTGAAGGAATATAGGGAAATCAGGAGGTAGTGGCAAGGAGGGAGTGAATTCCAAGTGTGGGGGACAACTAGTGAAGATTCTCAAATTCAGGAGATAGTGTCTATTCAAGGGGTGTAATATAGGTGGGGCATACAGTATTAAAAATTCTGGGAATGCAGGAAACTGGCTTATGATGAAGGACTAAAAAAGATGTTCAGAGAACATCTTGAAAGTAATAGGGAGCCACTAGTGTTTATTGATGAGGAGGGTAACACGGTCAGATCTGGTTTTTAGAAAGATTATATTGTATATTTTAACATTTAATATCTATTGGATTACCTGCCATCCAGGGCAGGAGGTGAGGGGAAGGAGGGTAAAATTTGGAACAGAGGGTTTTACAAGGGTCAGTGCTGAAAAATTGCCCATGCATGTTTTGTAAATAAAAAGCTATAGTAAAATAAATTTAAAAAAAAGAAAGATCATGTTGGCAGCTGAGTGAAGAGTGGACTAGGGTAAAGAGAGTTTGAGGCAGGGGGTCCAACCAGAAATTGTCTAGACATAAAATGATGAGATCTTGAACAGGGTTCAAGGAGAAAAAGAGCGATATGCAAGAGTTATTGTGAAAGTAGAAGTTGGCAGGAGATAGGATGGAGAGGGGAAAGGGAGAAATAGAGGCTGAAAAACTGGGTACATGTTTTCTATGCTAAGTCTTCTTGTCACAGTTGCATCTCTGTAGCTTCAATTTATTTAGATCAATCACTCAATGACCATTTATTAAGTGCTTGCTATGCATGAGGCATTGCTTTGTTGTTTATCCTTTGTTTTTGAAGACCACCATGACATGCAAGTGAATTGGATTTCAGTGAGGGAGGGCTGGGCAAGGACACCTGCCGCCCTTTCTCCTTCAGAGACCAGAGGTCCAGTGGCCAGATACAGGTCAGGACAAGATAAATCCAGATGCAGCAGAGGGACCTTGGTCTTTGAAGCTAAAGTCTTTCCCAGGTCTTAGTTTGACTGAGGCCACATCCATTCAGTGATTAACTAGGTAGTAACCGAGGCAAAGAATAGTCATTTTTACCTAGTCCAATAAGAAAGGAAGAAGAGAGGAAAGAAGGAAAAAGGGAGGGAGGAAGGGAGGGAAGGAAGAGAGGGAGGAAGAGAGGGAGGAAGGGAAGGAGAGAGGGAGGGAGAGAAGAATAGCAAGGAGACTAGTACAGTTGAAGCATAAAATATGTGAGAGAAAGGGTTGTTGAGTCATTTTTCAGTTGTGTATAACTCTTTGTGACCTCATTTGGGGTTTTCTTGGCAAAGATACTGGAGTGGTTTGCCATTTTTTTTCCTCCAACTCATCTTACAGATGAAGAAACTGAGGCAAATAGGGTTAAGTGACTATCCTAGAGGTAGTAGGAAGCCATGGGAGTGTGTGTATTGAGTGAGGGGGCAAACTTGAACTTTAGGAAAATCACTTTGGTGACTATTTGAAGGATGGATTGATGAGAAGAGAGACTTGGAGTAGGGAAACCAAATAAATTGCAATAGTTCAGGCAAAAGGGGATGAGGGCCTGAATTAGAATGGTGGCTATATGGGATTATAATTGACAATGCTTTGGCAAATGATGGGATCAATTGTGTGAGAATCAGGAATTGAGGATGACATCAAGACTGTTGATCTAGATGATTGGAAGAACAATGTTACCCTTGACAGTCATAAGTTGGAAAGAGTTAGATTGGGTGGGGTTAGTGTAAAGATAATGAGCTCCTATTTGGACATGTAGCTTTTGAGGTGCCAAAGGGATATTCAGTTTAAATTGTCCAAATTATCTAGTGCAGAACTGTAGCTCAGAAAAGAGACTAGGAGTAGGTATATATTTGGAAATCATCCTCATAGCATTTAGGAACCATAAGAATCATAAGTCCATAGGAACCAGTGAAATCACTAAGTAAAAGTTATAAAGAGAAAAGAGCATTGTACGCAATAACAACAACATTTTTTGATGATCAACTTTGATAGGCTTTGCTCTTCTCAGCAATACAATGATCTAAGACACTTCTAAAAACTCATAATGGAAAATGCTATCCACATCCAGAAATAGAACTATGGAGTCTGGATGCAGATTGAAGCATAATTTCACTTTTGTTGTTTTCTTCTTTCTCATGGTTTTCCCGTTTATTCTGATTCTTCTTTTACAACATCACTAATGTGGAAATAGCTTTAATATAATTGTTTGTATATAGTCTATATCAGATTGCTTGCTGTTTTGGGGAAGAAGAAAATTTGGGGGCTCAAAGTCTTACAAAAATGAATTTTGAACAAGATTATGTGATGATCAACTGTAATGAACGTGGCTCTTTTTAGCAATGAGATGATTCAAGGCAATTCTAATAGACTTGTTATGGAAAGAGCCATCCGCCTCCAGAGAGAGAACTATGGAAACTGAATGTGAATCAAAGCATAGTATTTTCACCTTTTTGTTGTTCCTTTTTTTTCCTTCATTTTTTCCCCTTTTGATCTGATTTTTCTTGTGCAACATAATGAGTATGGAAATGTGTTTAGAAGAATTGCACATGTTTAACCTATAGTGGATTGCTTGATGTCTTGGGGAGGCAGGAGTGGGGAGAAGAGAAAACTTTGAAACACAAAATTTTACAAAGGTAAATTTTGAAAACTACCTTTGCATGTATTGGGGAAAATAAAATGCTATTTTAAAAAATGTTGAAAACTGTCTTTACAACTATTTGGGAAAATAAAATACTACTTTAAAAAATAAATGTTAAAAACTATCTTTACATGTATTTTGAAAAATAAAATACCATTTTAAAAAATGAATGTTGAAAACAAAGAGCAGACCTTGTAGTATACCCACTTAGATGAACCAATAAAAGAGATTGAAAAGGAGGAAGAAAACCAATAGAGAGCAGTAGTTTACTGATGAATTGGAGCTTTTTTTTTTCTCCTTAACATTAGAGTCTTAGAAAAACTACCCTTTCAATTCAGTTTTCACATGTGGAATCCAAGAACAAAAATAATAATATGCTGTAACAGTGACCCAGTGGCAGTGAGTCTGATGGAGCCTATGGATCCTTTCTCAGAACAATGTTTTTAAATATATGAAATAAAATGCTGTTGTTCAGTTGTTCAGTCATGTCCGATTCTTCATGACCCCATGGACCAAAACATACCAGGCCCTTCTCTTCTCCACTATTTTTCAAAGTCTATTCAAGTTCATGTGCATTGATTGTAATGTACCATCTATTCATCTTTTCCTTTTACCTTTAATCTTTCCCAACATTAGGGCCTTTTCTAATGAGTCTTATCTTTTCTTTATGTGTCCAAAGTATTTAAGTTCAGCTTCAGTATTTGACCTTCCAATGAATAGTATGCAATAATTTAAGTATTGACTGATCTAATATCCTTGTTGTCCAAAGGACTCTCCAGCACCTTAATTCAAAAACAAAGGAAATAATTTATGTTGAAATAATTATCAAAATAATTTTTAAAAATCTTTTTAGTTCACAGATCCCAGGTTAAAAACTGCTTGGCTTAAAACAAAGGCCCTACAGTTGTCCAAGGCATTTCCTCTTGGCGCTGATTAAACTAGAGACCCTGAAAATTCCTTTGTATATATTTGAGTACTACAGCGGGGCAAGTCACTTACCCTCTCTGGGGCTCAATTTCCTCCTATGGAAAATGAAATGCTTGGCCAAGATAATCTCTAAAGTCTTTTCCAGCTCTAGAGCTATCAACCTAGGATCTCTTTTCCCAGGTAAAAATAAACACAAACATTCAGTCTTCATATCCTATTAATGTTCAACTCAATAAAAATATATTTTCTTGTTGAGAATCCATTCTGGGGAGGAAAAGTCCATACCAAAGCTGAAGCTTTGATTCTTAACATAGCTTCATTATCTTAACTATAGATTTAGTGGATGAAACTAATGGTACAATCTAAAAATGTTTGTTTAAATCATATCTCAAATCTAAAGCTTTTTACAGAGGAGTCTGATAACAGGAATAAAGATGAAAAATTTCCATGATAAAAATCATATTTGTATGAAAGCAACTATAAGGGAAGAAAAACACTCATTCTATTGAGTGGGAGAGTTATGGAATTGTCTGAAAGTCAGGAAGTCATAAGTGTAAAATATTTCCTACCTGACTCTTCTTTTTACTCAAATTTGTTACTTCCCAAGTAGGGATGCATTCCATTAACTTTTCATTTCTTGAATAATCCAGATGCACCAGGTCTTGACAATGAGGATGACACATATATTTACCCTCTGAAAGAGAATGCAGATCATAGTTCACTGTTAAATGAGTATATGATGCTTGCCCACATGAAAGGCAAAGGAATTAGTTGTAGGAAAAATACAGAAGCCAAAGCTAGAGCCTAACTCACCATTATCACCAAAAGCATCTCTGCAGCATTTCTACACATATTGCTATATGGACAGAGCACCATGAAATGTGCCCTACCTTCTGGGATGTGCTAATAGAATACTATTGGAGATTCTATATGTGTCCTCTGCCATCATGCATATGTCTCCTTCCCCCAGTAAGTGGCACAGTAGATTGAATTCTAGGCAAGGAGTCAGAAAGATCTGAGTTCAAATTTGGCCTTAGACACTAACTCCTGATTCTGAGTAAGTCATTTAACTCCTATTTGCCTCAGTTTACTCATCTGTAAAATTAAAATAAAACAATACCTGCCCTCCAGAATTTTTGTGAGGATCAAATCAGGTAATAAAGCACTTAGCACAGTTCTTGGCACTTCTTGGCACATAGTAAGATATAGATATAAATATAAATATACAGGGTTAGCTAAGTGGCGTGGTGCACAGAGCACCAGCCCTGAAGTCAGGAGGACCTGAGTTCAAATCTGGTCTCAGACACTTAACACTTCCTAGCTATGTGACCCTGGGCAAGTTACTTAACCCTAATTGCCTCAGCAAAAAAAAAAATATATATATATATATATATATATAGACAGATAGATAGATAGATAGATATACATATATACATAAAATATAAATATTGGTTATTATCTATATTTTCCATCTTTTGCTCAAGGACTAATAATCAAAGTAATATTATTATTGGCTTTACTCAGAAACCCAGGAATTAGTATGTATTTTATATTTAACTTTTCTATACAAATGTTATTTTTTCCTAATATAATGAAATCTCTTCAAGGGCAAGAACTATATATAGTACCTGGCATATAGTAGGTGCTTAACACACATTTGATGAATTGAATTTCTATACTATTATCCACCATAGAATGAAATCCAGAAACAAAAATCAAATCAAAGAAAATGAATACTATGAAGTGACCATGCTTGACCTCAAAGAAGAGTTATGATTATATACTTTTCTTCTTTTTTTTTGCAGAGGTACTGGACTTGTTTGATACATTAGTGGTTTTTAAAAATAAAATATTATTGATAAAATTCAGGGATTTTAAACATTATCTACATTTCTTCCAATATCTTGCTTCTCTAAATCACACATTGTCATGGCATCTAGAACAAAATTACTTGACCATTAAGAGATATCTCATCAGCCATCTATACTCAGAGAGAGGACTATGGGAACTGAGTGTGGACCACAACATAGCATTTTCACTCTTTTTGTTGTTATTTGCTTGCATTTTATTTTCTTTCTAATTTTTTTTCCTTTTTGATTTGATTTTTCTTGTTCAGCAAAATAATTGTATAAATATGTATGCATATATTGGATTTAACATATATTGTTACTATGCTTAACATATATTGAATTATGTGCTACCTAAGGGAGGGGGGGAGAAGAGGGGAGAAACTCGAACATGAGGTTTTGCAAGGGTTAATGTTGAAAAATTACCCATGCATATCTTTTGAAAATGAAAAAGTTTTAATTAAAAAAAAAAAGAGCGATATCTTGTTTACCAGATTGAGTTTGCTGGTTTGGGATAACACCAGCAAGATAGTAAAGACATACTTTCCAGAGAGACACAGACAGCAGGAAGCAGTCAAGAGAGATAACCATTTCAATGACCTTTGGAAGCAGAGAAGAGAATGGATTGGAAATTCCAGGGAGAATGCTTCCATAATGATGCTCCTCAAGATAAATAACACTGATATACTGCAGTACAGTGATATAGTTGCTTTGACTACATATGTTCCTTATAAACATTGTACTCATAAACATTGAACTCAAAGTCTACTCTTCTCAGGGACACTGTATCTGTAGGATTGTGCTCCAGGTTTATAGGAGGGGTTGTTTTATAGCTAGTATCCTCAGTATGAGTAAGAAGCAAAACTTTAGTGGATAAAATCCATGATTAGAGTCAGAAAACTTAGACTCAAATACTATCTTAGATAACTTAAGTGACTCTTCATAAGTCAGTTCCCTAATCTGTAAAATGAAAATATCAAACCATTACCCTCTAAGGTCCCTTTCAGTTCTAAACCTATGTTTCTAGCATCATTTTAGAAAAGAAGGCATTTAATCTTAATAAGTCTCAGAGTTCCCTCCCTGTAAAGTAGGGGGCCGAGATGGCCTCTGGAGAACGCTTAAGCCCTAAATCTATGACGTTTAATTAAAAGCTGCTAAGTTTTTGTTTTGCTAGCTGTGAGCCATATTCTTTAGAATAACATAAGGAAAGGTTTCTTATCTGGCTGTGAAATAACTAGATTAGCACTGTTTTTTCTTATCTGTGTTCACATGGTAATAAAATCAAATATCAACAAAATATTTCCCAGATGAGATCAGAGGACTTTGTGTTAATCAATTATTATCCAAAGAGGAAATCTGTGCAATTAAAAAATCGATTTTAATTTTTAATGCGATTTTGTTTCTCATTTATAATTAATCTTAATTACTTTCTCCACAATGTCATGGTCAAGACAGATCCATTGCTTGTTCCTATTATAGGACTAATTTAAAAGCAACAACATGAAAGCTTCATCTCCTTTTGTCTTAAACTGAGTTTTAACAAAATGATTATTAGTTTCAGGATGCATTGTAGACTTCTAATCCATTCTCTTTGCTATTTATCACAGAATCTCAGAATTGGAAGAGAACTCCAAGGTTAACTAGTCCATACCTGAAGAATAATTTCATCTCTACCCCACCCCCAACAAGTGAATCTCCAATTTCTACTTTAAGACACCAGAAGGAATTCACTACCATTTTAAAAAGTAAAAATTTAATTTAATTTTCTACTTCATTCAACACTTGAGAAGCCCATCATTTAACACACATTAATAAATATGTATAAATCCACATAATTCATACTTCCATTTATTAGTTTTTTTTTTCTCCTCTGGAGGTAGATAAAGTCTTCCTTGATAGGTCCTTCACAGTTGATTTGTGTATTTATGGTTGTTCACAAATATTCTTTGAATAATATTGCTGTTACTATATACAAGTTTTTCTTGGTTCTGCTCACTTCACTTTTCATTATTTTATGCAAGTCTTTCCATGTTTTTTCTAAGATCAACCAAATCATCATTTCTTACAAGACAGTAGTATCCCATTACAACCATATACCACAACTTGTTTTTTTTATTTAATTTAATATTTTTAAAAAATTTATTGAAGTTTTTTATTTTCAAAACATGCAAAAATAATTTTTCAGCATCGACCTTTGCAAAACCTTATGTTCCAATTTCCCCACACCCCCTCCCCAGATGTCAAGTAATCCAATATATATATATATTAAACATGGTAAAAATATATGTAAATCGAATAGAGGCATACATATTTATACAATTATCTTGCTGCACAAGAAAAATATGATCAAAAAGAAATAAAAATGAGAAATACGAATAATTCCAGATAACTCCAAAATGGTTGGATCAGTTCACAGTTCCACCAACAGTGTGTTAATGTCCTACTTTTTCCACATCCTTTCCAACATTTGTCATTTTCCCCTTCTATCATTTTAGCCAATCTGATAAGTGTGAGATATCTTAAAGTTGTTTTAATTTGTATTTCTCAAATCAATAATGATTTATTTAAAGTAATTTTTATATGACAAAATGTAATGATTTCTTTTGCCAAAAACTACCTGTTTATATCTGCCTGTTTATATCCTTTGACCATTTATCAGTTGGAAAGTGACTCATATTCTTATAAATTTGATAAAATTCTCTGAGTATGAGAGATATAATATCTTTATCTGAGAAACTTGTATAAAAATTTCCCCCAATGTTCTACTTTCCTTTGAATCTTGGCTACATTGGTTTTATTTATACAAAAAAATTTAATGTAATCAAAATTAACCATTTTACATCTCACAATTCAATCCCTTATTTATTCATATATTCTTCTTCTATCCATAAGTCTGATAAGTAATATGTTCCAAGTTCTTCTAGTTTTCTTATGATATCTCCCTTTATATTAAGTCTTTTATCCATTTTGACCTTATCTTGATAAATGGTATAAAATATTGATTTATAGCCTATTTCTGCCAGACTGCTTTCCAGTTTTCCTAACAATTTTTTTTTTTATCAAGTAGTGTATTCTTATCCCAAAACTTTAAATTTTTACATTTGTTAAATACAAGGTTACTGTAATCATTAACTATTGTGAATCTACTTGTGTGCATTGTGGGTCTACACTATTCCACTAATCTACCTTTCTATTTCTAAGAGAGCACCAGATAGTTTTGAGAATTGCCATCTAATAATACAGTTTAAGATTTAGTATGGCTGAACCTCCTTCCTTTATATTTCTCCACCACTAATTCCATTGATTTTCTTGATCTTTTGTTCTTCCACAAGTGAACTTTATTATTATTGTTTCTAGCTCAGTAAAATAATTTTTAGGCAATTTAATTGGGATGGAATTGAATAAGTAGACTAGTTTAGGTAGAGTTATTCTTTTTATTATATTGGTTCTGCCTGTCTATGAGAAACTAAAATTTCTAGAATAATTTAAATTGGACTCTTTGAATAAAAAGTATTTTATAATTATGTTCATGTAGTTCTTGGATTTGTCTTGGCAGGTATATTTCCAAGCTTTTATGCAGTCTACAGTTTTTCAGAATGAGGTCTTTCTTGCTATAACTTCATGCAAGGTCTTTGTTGCTAATATATAGAAATGCTGATAATTTTGTGAGTTGACTTTATGTCCTGGTACTTTGCTAAAATTATTGTTTCAACTAACTTTTTCAATGAATCTCTAGGGTTTTCCAAGTATATTATCATATTGTCTGCAAAGAGAGATTGTTTTATCATCACAATGCTCATTTTTATTCCTTAAATTTCTTTTTTCTTCTTGCATTACTATTGCTAGCATTTCTAATACAATATTGAATAATGTTGGTGATAATGAGCATTCTTGTTTCATTCTTGATCTTATTAGGAAGGCTTTAGCTTCTTTCTGTTATAGAGGTAAATATTTATCATCTTAAGGAGAAATACATTTTTACCTATGGTTTCAAGTATTATTAACAGGAATAAGTATTGTATTTTGTCAAAATCTTTTTCTGCATCTTGATATTATATGATTTTGATCCTTTTGTTATTGATATAATCAATTGCATTAATAGTTTAAGTTATGTTAAACCATTTTAGTATTCCTGCTATAATTCCCACTTGGTCATCATAATCTTTGTGACATATTTTTGTAATCTTCTGTTTAGTATTTTATTTAGAATTTCTGCATCCATATTCATTAGTGAAATTTATCTATAATTTTCTTTTTCTGTTTTTTGTTCTTCCCATTTTAGATGATAGCACTATATTTGTTTCATAAAAGAAGTTTAGTAAGATTCCTATTATTCCAAGTAATTTATTTAATATAGCCTTAAATGTTTGGTAGAATTCACTTGTGAATTCATCTGGCCCTAATATTTTTTCTTAGGAAGATGATTTATTGGCCTCTTCAATTTTTTTTTCCAAAATTGATTTATATTTCCTCTTCTGTTAATCTAGATGTTCTCCTAGTTTTTTAAAATCGCGTACCAGTAAACTGAATGGATGTCCATCAGTTGGAGAATGGCTGAATAAATTGTGGTATATGAAAATTATGGAATATTACTGTTCTGTAAGAAATGACCAACAGGATGATTTCAGAAAGGCCTGGAGAGACTTACACGAACTGATGCTGAATGAAATGAGCAGGACCAGGAGATCATTATATACTTCAACAACAATACTAGATGATGACCAGTTCTGATGGATCAGGCCATCCTCAGCAACGAGATCAACCAAATCATTTCTAATGGAGCAGTAATGAACTGAACTAGCTATACCCAGAAAAAGAACTCTGGGAGATGACTAAAAACCATTACATTGAATTCCCAATCCCTATATTTATGCACACCTGCATTTTTGATTTCCTTCACAAGCTAATTGTACAATAATTCAGAGTCTGATTCTTTTTGTACAGCAAAATAATGTTTTGGTCATGTATACTTATTATGTATCTAAGTTATATTTTAATATATTTAACATCTACTGGTCATCCTGCCATTTAGGGGAGGGGGTGGGGGGGGGTAAGAGGTGAAAAATTGGAACAAGAGGTTTGGCAATTGTTAATGCTGTAAAGTTACCCATGTATATATCCTGTAAATAAAAGGCTATTAAATTTAAAAAAAAAAAAAAAAAAAAAAAAAAAAATCGCGTACCAGTTCATTGATCTGCTCTTTCTCTATTTTACTGATGTAACCATTTAGATTCCTGCTATGGTGTATTCCATAAGTTTTTATATGTTGTTTCATTATTATCATTCTTTTTAATAAATTTTTTTGTTATTTCCATGACTATTTGTTTAACCCACCCATTCTTTAAGATTAGGTTATTTAATCTCCAATTCATGTGTTTCCATGGTCTTTTTTTAAATAAAAATTTTATTACATTATAATCTGAAAAAGATGCATTTAATATTTCTCCTTTTTTGCATTTTATGTTTTTATGTCTTAATATGTGGTCAGTTTTTATAAAAGTACCATATACCACTGATAAAAAGATATATGTCTTTCTGTTTCTATTCAGTTCTCTCCAAATAGCTATCATACCTAGCTTATCTAAAATTCTATCAATCTCTTTGGTTTCTTTCTCATTTATTATTTTTTGTTAGATTTGTCTAGTTCTAGGAGGGGAAGATTGAAATCCCCCCATTACTATTTTGCTATCCATTTTAACCTATACTTCATTTAGCTTTTTTTAAAAAATTGATGCTATATTTGGTGCATTTAGGTTTGTATTGATGTTATTTCATTACCTATGGCATCTTTTATTATAATGTAGTTTCCCTGTTTATTTCTCTTAACTGAATTTCTTTTACCTTTAAGTGTGTCTGAGATCATGATCACCACCTCTACATGAGTTATATTCACAAAAAATTGAATATTTGTAGTGAGTATATATGAATATAATTAATGCATCTCTATATATGTATCAAATGAAACATGCAATGTGCTTTACAAATCTCAATGCTTCTATTAGTTACATATTTATATGTATATATCTGTATATATACATGTGTTTACATATGTGTATATATATGTATTGCCACATATGCATATAAATTGGGCCAGGACTTCCTATTCCAAATCCTCTTTAAGCATGATAGTTCCTTATAAATTCCCAATAAGAGATGTGTGTGCTGAGCTACAAGAAGCTTCCTGTATCCTGACCCTTTTTATGACACCAAACTGGCAAGCTGAGAGAAGCTACATACAAATGTGTGCATACATGTGTATATAACATAAATATATATATAGAGAGAGAGAGAGAGAAAGAGAGAGAGAGAGAAAGATCTAGACATAGATCTAGACATAATCATGCAGAGAGATTAAACTTATTAAATTGCAGATGGTAAAGCTAGGAATTATGGCATAATAACAAAAAAAGCAAATCTAGGCTTGATAAAAAGGAAAAACTACCTAGTGATTAGAGCTATTTAAAAGAAGAATGGACTATGTTGGAGGAAGAAAAAATTATATAAAGTTTAAATCAAACTCATTCTATGCCTTTATGGAGCTTTGGGAAGATATTTTATTTTAATAACATGGGGAGGTATATAGGAAACTTCACTTTTATCTTATTGCTCGGAGACAAACTGTGAAACCAAATGATTTCACTTTTTAGACCTTGAATAGAAAGCTTTCAGTTAAAATGTGGAAATGTATTTTTGTCCTCTTTCAAACTGTGAAAACCATAAGATGCTTTAAAATAAAACAGGATCTTTCAAACTATCTTTTTCCTATTTAAAACCTATTTTGGGACATTGAGGCTTCTGATGAAAGTCTGGCATATAGGACAGGATCAGAAATCAGCCCAGTCAACTAAAATAAATCAACTTCCCACAGAGGAAAAAAATCAGTTGATCCTAAACTAAACAGACTATTTGCTTACTATGGAACCTTTATTGAATTTTGCTTCAATTCTGGACATAGATTTTAATAATCAATAAAGATTTATTAAGCATCTACGAAGTGTCAGGCAGTATGCTCAGTGCTGGAAATGCTCTCTCACCTTCCTCACCCCCAAAAGAGAAAAAGAAAGATGATTCCTGTCCCCAGGAAGCTTACAATCTAACAAGAGAAGCCAAATACAATCTTCACAAATTGAGACTTCATTTGGGGGTATTAATGCTTTATTTTCTTCCAATTCATTTTTCCTGAGCCAATCTGGTCTGCAAAAAGCAATCCAGATTTCCATTCAATCAACAGATCTTTATTTATTAGGCTTTACAGCTGTGTTAAGCCCGAGGAAGATGCAAAAAGAAACAATAGGTAATTTTTTTCTTCTGAAGAACTTACAGGCTAAGACTTCTCTGTTATATGTCTCCCTTTCAGCCCAGAAAGTAGTAGGGATCCAAGAATGCCCAGTGTCCGATGATATCCTGCAAGCTAAGAAATCGGCATTTGTAGTGAGCTAATGATGAAATAGGGTCAACCACAACTTCAGGCAGAGAGTTTTTCAATTCCTTGTGAACATAAAATATCCAAAAGTTATTAAATGGAGAAAAAACCCAGAAATAGCAGCGGGGAGGGACCAAAACAGCAGCTTAAAAAAAAACCCTGCATCCTCTATAGCCTCCTTGGAAGGCTCCTGCTGCTTCTCTCTCTCAGAACTTCAGGTACCCTGTTGTCTTGTGGGGAGGAAAAGAGGGATTGAGGAGCTTTAACACAGATCTTTCTTGTCTATTATTCATTCCCTTCTAACTCCATCTGGGACACAACAGTCTCACAGCCTTAATTCCTGATGTATGTAGGATCATAAGACAGAGAACAGGAAGAGATGCCTCATTTTATTGATGAAAGAACTGAAACCCAGAGAGGTTAATTGATTTGCATGTGGTTCCTGAGGCAGTAAAGGCTGGTTTCAAAGCTCTCCAGAAAGCAGTATGGTTGAGATGAAGCATAGACTCTAGCTTCTTCAAGAAGCCTTTCCTGTTCCTTTAATGACTCTGCCTTCTCTTTTGAGTTTCTCCACTTTATCCCTGCGTATATCTCATTTGTACATAGTTTGTGTGCTGTTTCTCCCATTCTATTGTGAGCTACTTAACATCAAGGATTCTTCTGTTTGTTTGTTTATTCATTCATTTACTTTCTTATTCAGTCATTCTTTTGTTTGTCTGTCTTTCTTTATCCTCAAAGCTTAGCACAATTCTAGGCATCTAACCATTTTCACATCCAAAGCCAGACATTTACTATCTGAGTGACCTTAGGCTAGTCACTTAACCTTGATTGATTTAATCTACTGGAGAAACAAATGGCAAACCACTTGTTTCCTTGCCAAGTATCCTTGCCTATGAAATCCTATGAATATAGGATCACAAAATGTTGGACACAACTGAGAAACCTAAAAACAACAAAAACTCTATGTTATAGAAAAAAATGCTATTTTACATATGGATGTAACTTCATATTAAGAGCTTCTGTACCTTGAAATCTACATGCTGAACCTGCCTCTGTATTTTGTCATGTAGCTAAACAACTTTATTTTTGATTTGATATTCCTGAGTCCATGCGTTTTAGGCTGGCCATTCCTGAACCATTGAATTGAGATAAGTCATTCCTGGTATCAAACATTTGGTGTAGCCAGTAGGATTCGTGGGAAAATACCACTTGGCACAGGAAAGTCACCTTTAGTACCATGGGACTTTGATTCTAACTCACTTTCCAGAAACTCCTGGCATGAGATTCCACTAGCTTCATTTCAGAAATGACTGGGATGCAGATGATGCTTCAATTACACCCAACAGAATTACAGAAGGAATTATGAAGGAAGTCTACTATAGGATGGAGGTGATACCCCAATTTCCCCAAAGGAAACCATGGAATAGATTATGAAGGATGAACAAGAGGGGAACAGCCATAAGATGCAAAAATACTCAGTCTCCCCCAAGAGCTGTGCAATTAATTCTTGGGACACTTAACAAAGATTGGAAATTCATCCTGAAAGAGCTAGGAAAATTTTAGAAAATTTGAAGACGTTCTGGCCATGGTCCACTGGAGTTTCCACCATTCTCCTTAGTGAGGTGAGTTTCAAAAGATAGGAAAGTTAATTGATAACTCTTGCTACAAGGTGAATTTGCTTATATTCTCCTGGATGACAGAGATACTTGCCCTCTGCCCCTTACAGGATGGATTCAGTGGAGGCACTGGCATTACCTGATCCAATGTGAAGATTTCCTCCATCATTTACCTCCTAGATGGCTCTTAGCCAAGAAGGATGGCTTTACATAAAACATCAGGCTATTTAACCAACACTTTGGTCCCCTCTGGGCAATCAGCTTGCTGTATTTTGTGGGAAAAGCAGGTTCTAGGAGAGGTCATTAACCAATCATTTGAATTAGTGAGTTCCTTATAGTTTTTCATTTAGCTCTTAAAAAGAAAAATTCTGAAAAGCAAGAGTGAGAGAAAATCCTTAAAGTACTTTGATCTGTATGTATTGGAAAATTCCAGGGGGAGGTAAGTTAGACCTACAGTGTAACTTTATGCTTCCTAACTCAACATTTCTAGCTAATGTAAAAGAGGTATCCTGATATATCTAGCCTAAAGGGGAAGGAAGAAAAGGGTCAGGGAAATCAAACCTTCATTACTTCAACTAAGGGACTGGCCAAAGTTCTTTGCTTTTTTGAGAGAAGTCATTTGTAAAGCCATCTAATATTGGGAAACACCTTCTAGGGTAGCCACCCCATCCTCCAAGATTGGAGAGAGAATTGGAGGCTATTTGCTTCTTGCCACTTTCTTCTCAAAGGGAAGGGCATTTCAGACTTGGAAAGTCTGGTTATTTTTATGCCAGGGAACCTGGACCATCATTTCTAGGGTTGAAATATCTCAGTTAATGGATCTGAGGGACAGGCAAGTCTGGGGAAATAACTAAATTCCAGATTATGGGGTGCGTGCATGCGTGCGTGTGTGTGTGTGTATGTGTGTTGGGGCAGGTATCTTGGGATAGACATTTTGGAAGCATGGAAGATTGGTACCAACCCAGGCTATCAGTGTCCTTTTTATTACATTTAGTAGTGGGTCACATTCAGTAGAAACCAGAATTGCCCAAACCATTTCAGGTGACCAGCTGGTCAATTGGATACTACTGCTGTCCAAATGAGCTTCAGGAGATCATTTTTTCAATGAAGGAAATGAATGACACAAGAGTGCTAAGGATTAGTAACTCCCCTTACAACAACCTCTTCCAGCTGGTTCAGAAAGTCAGTGAGATCTGGAGATTCACTGTGGACTACCTTGAATTGGATAAAGTCAAAATACCCTCATCACAGCTGCATTTCTGGACTTCTTGAGTGTGGTGGATACAGTGACTCAGGCTCATAGAATTCAGTCACTGATTTGTCCATACCAGTTGTAGTAAAAATAAGAAATGTTTTTTATTCACCTTCATTCACCTAAGAAGGATCACAACACATCTTCAAAGTCCTGCCCCAAGGCTATTTGAGGTCTTCCTTGTCACAAAAGTTCATAGACACTTTCAAAAGGTACCTGTAGTTCATTTAGATGCAGAAATTCAGCAATACATTAATGGCATCTTTCTGACTGGATCAAAACAAGTTATTGCTGGAAATTTTTCCATCATATTGTCATATTCTTTAATGAAAGGGAGCTGAAAGATTGACCCTTTCTTTAGATTGTGGCCTTGCAGTCTTGGTGAAGTATCCATTAAGTCCCTGATCAATAACAACAACAAAAATGTTTCTGCAATTTGGTTGGAGTTCCCTCCTCCAAGTCCTCAGAGAAGGTATAACAAGGAGTGCCACATCATTGGAGTCTTATCTACCATATTACTTCCATAGTAGTTTTAATAAGTCGGTCAATAAACAAACATATCTTAAGTGCTTACTATATCACAGGTAAGGGTTAGGGATAGAAAGGCAAAAATAGCCCCCTGTCTTCAAGGATTTTACATTCTAATGGAGAGAAAACAAGTCCATACATAGGTACATATAATATGAATATATAATAGGAAGAAAATAACTTTACAACATAGCTGAAAGTATCAGGAAAAGCTTCCTATAAAGCAGTGGCAGAGCCTTAAAAGTGCAGCTTCGTCATCTTGCTCTGACTTCTGTAACTGGACAGCTCAACTCATCCCTGCTATAACAGCACTCCATCCCAGTGTTCTGCATAGTGAATGGGGATGCCCAATAAATGCTTTTGGAGGCCAGGAGTTTCCTCAGGTACCTTGACATTCGTCTTACTTGACTTTGGTACCCTTTGAAAATGAATCTCTGATTTTCCTCTCTTGGTCACTGACTCTTCCCATATGCTATGCTGAGCTTCTGAGGTCAGATCTCTGACTTACAGGTGCCTCACTCATCATTTCATTTGGTTATTCCTTTTAGCTCCCTTTCTTCTCTCTCTGGCAACTCCAGCTTTTGAGATATCTTAGGGTGGAATAAGTACATCTATGCTCAGGAATGGGGAGTCAATGGAGGGCAATGTCCAAAACGAGTGGCAGATAAATAACCACCTCTATCTATATTTTCAAAGTCCATGGTTATAATTGAAATCTACTTATAGGCAGCTAGAAAGCATAGAGATAAAAATTCCAGAAATGATGATTCACTGGTTGGTGAATAGAAAAGTTATGTACCTGTTACATTCTTCATTCTGCATGAGAGAGAATATTATCTTCCTAAGTGTCTATATATTATTCATATTTGTTATTTCTTGAGTTGAAATAACAAAATATAATATTTGTATATCATGATTTTTTAGCTATTCTCCAACCAATGAACGCCCATTTCCCTTCTAGTATTTCGTGAATATAAAAAGTGTTGTAAGCACTCTGAAGTACCACTATACACCTGTCAGATTGGCTAAGATGACAGGAAAAAATAATTATGAATGCTGGAGGGGATGTGGGAAAACTGGGATACTGATACATTGTTGGTGGAGTTGTAAACTGATCCAACCATTCTGGAGAGGAATGTAGAATTCTGCCCAAAGGGATACCCCTTGGATACCCTTTGATCCAGTAGTGTTTATACTGGGTTTATATCCCAAAGAGATCTTAAAGAAGGGAAAGGGACCCACGTGTGCAAAAATGTTTGTGGCAGCCCTCTTTGTAGTGGAAACTGGAAAAGGAATGGAAGCCCATCAGGTGGGGAATGGCTGAATAAGTTATGGTATAGGAATATTGGAATATTGGAATGGAATATTATTGTTCTGTTAGAAATGACCAGCAGGAGGATTGGAGAGACTTCCATGAACTGATGCCAAATAAAATGAGCAGAACCAGGAGATCATTGTACATGGGAACAGCAAGATTATATAATGATCAACTCTGATGGCCTAAGCTTTTTTCAACAATGAGGTGATTCAGGCCAATTCCAATAGCCTTGTGATACAGAGAGAGCCATCTGCATCCAGAAAGAGAACTGTAGAAACTAGTGTGGATCACGATATAATATTTTCACTTTTGTTGTTGTTTGCTTGCTTTTTTGTTTTTTCTCTCATTTTTTCCTTTTTCATCTGATTTTTCCTGTGCAGCATGATAATTGTGGAAATATGTATAGAAGAATTGCACATGTTTAACATATATGAATTAGTTGCTGTCTGGGGGAGAGGGCAAGGAGAAGGGAGAGAGAAAAAAAATTTGGAACACAAGGTAAAAACCTTGTGAATGGCTTTTCCCCTAAGGCAATTGGAGTTAATTGATTTGCCCAGGATCACACAGCTAGGAAGTGTTATGTATCTGAGATCACATTTGAACTCGGGTCCTCCTGACTTCAGGGCTGCTGCTCTATCCACTGCACCACCTAGCTGTCCCACAAGGATAAATGTTAAAAACTATCTATACATATATTTTGAAAATAAAAAGCTTTAAAAAATAAAAAACAAAGTAGTGCAAGCTTAAAAATTAATGTTGATAATTTGCATCAGAACTCATATTTTTGCTCTGAAAACAATGTGCTACTTATCTAGGATAATAATAATACTAATGCATTTATGTAGTGCTCTAAGATTTACAAAATTCAATTGTGCTATCTCATTTGATGTGTAGGTATATAATATGATCTTATAAGAGTTTCAAGTAGGATAATGAGAATTATTTCACCATTTATTAAAACACCTATTCTGTGCAAGGCACAGTACTAGACATGAGAACAAAAAATGACATACTGTTTGTCTTTAAGGATCTTCCACATTAGGAGGAAATACAAGTTAGCATGAGAAAATTATATAGGAGAAAACAGAAACATAAGAAATTGTACTGGGAGAGAAAAATTTCTTCTGGCTATGGAATTCGGAGAAAGATCTCCTGCAATAGCTTCCATAAGCAGAAATACAGAGATAGTCCATTATAATGGACTGTGTATTAGGAGCACTAGATTGGAATATATAGTATCTAAACTTGTACCATAATTTTACTTATTATTGATTTTGGACTTATTAGTGACTTTGGACAAACACTTAACATAAGACAATTTCAGTTTCTTCATTTGTAAATGCAAGAGTTTTAATAAATGATTCTAAATTTCCTTCCAATTTGAAATCTATGATCATAATAAAAATGGAGATGGTTTTGCTATGCATTGAAACTGGAGCATAAGAGTTTGTGAAGGGGAATACTGGTATGAGTATGGCTAGAGGAAAAGAGGCTTTGGATATCAGAAGGATTTTGAATTTTGTCTTATAGGTAATGAACTACTGAGTATTTTTGACCAAAAGAGTGCTCATATGTGTCCTTTAGGGAGATAACTAGTAGATGTGTGAAGGGTGGATGGAATAAAGGAGTGATTGTAAGCAGAGAACTTATTATGCTAATCAATATCATGATTAAAGAATAACATGCTAGATCCCATTTAATAACTTTCCTTTCATTAATTTCTTAACTTGTTCCAATAAGGTTTCCAAATTCATTACTCAACTGAAACAACTTCTTATTGTTTGATTCCTTATTCTGAAGACTTTTCTCAAATTTCATTTTTCTTAATTTCTTTGCAGTGTGTGAAGCTTGACTATTCCCTCCTGGATACTTTCTTCTCCCTAGATTCTCTTCCTATCTCTCTGGTCTCTCTTCCTGTCTCTCATTTTCTCACAATAGATGATCCTCCACTTCTACTCTTAATCATGAATATCTCACAAGGTTTTGTCACAAACCCTTTCCTCTAAATTTACCCTCTTAGTGATTTATCAGCTTTCATGAGGTCAATTATCATCCCTATGTAGATAACTCACATAATTTTTATATTCATTTAACTCTAAGATCTCTCCTCAGCCTCAGTCCCACAAAACAAGCTATATACTGAACATCTTCAAGTAAGTGTCCCAGAGGCATCTTAAATTCAACATGTCTCACCTGACTCATTTATTCCTCCCCCCTCCCCAACAAACCTACTTCATTTCCAAACATTCTTATTCCTATTAAGAGCATCATTAGTAATTCTTCTAGACACTTATGTTCACATCCTCAGAGTCATTTCTAGAATCAATCTTCATTCTCTTTTAATCACTATCCAATCTGTCATCAAGTCTTGTTCATTCTGTCATCGCAAAATCTGTCAAATCCTCCCTTTTCTCTTCCCAATCACAAAACCACAAGCCAGTGCTCCTCATATCTCATCTGGACTACTTCTACTGATCTCCCTGCTGCCAACGGACCAATGGACCTTTCTCTAATTTATTTACCGAACAATAGTCAAACTGATGTTCCTAAAACACAGATTTAGTTATGACACTTGTTTGCTTAAATTTCAATGGCGGGAGCCATTTGCTTCTTTCACATTACTCCTCATGCACTCTCTGTTGCAATCAAACTATCCTATTTAGAACTTCCTATATACAACATTCCATCTCCTGTCTCCTTGGTAGCCATGCATAGGATGTTCTCTTGTATTTGGAATTTACTTCTTCCTTATTTCCACCACTTGGAATCTCTTCAAAGCTCAGGACATGCATCAGGTCCTACATCAGGTCTTTCTTGGTACCTTTCCCTGAGGGTATTTTTATTTACCTTGTATTTATTCTGTATTGACTTATCTCACCAGGAGAATGGCCCCGGGAGGGGGAGCAGAAATTATTTCATTTGTATATTTGTATAATCAATGTTTAGGCAAATAGGTGGTATTGTGTATAGAGCTCAGGCTGGAGTCAGGAAGGACCTGAGTTTAAATCTGGCCTTAGACACTTACTAGCTGTAGGACCTGAGCAAATCACTTCACCCCATTTGCCTCAATTTCCTCATCTGTAAAATGAGCTAGAGAAGGAACTAGCAAACCATTTCAATATCTTTGCTAAAAGAAAGCCCAAAGGGGATCACTGAGTTACATGCAGCTGAAATTACAACAAATAACCAATGTGTCATAGTATACTTTGCACATAGTATAAATAAATGTGTTGGGTTATTTTT
This sequence comes from Sarcophilus harrisii, assembly GCF_902635505.1. NCBI lineage: Eukaryota > Metazoa > Chordata > Mammalia > Dasyuromorphia > Dasyuridae > Sarcophilus > Sarcophilus harrisii. Next base: position 74,880,463 of record NC_045430.1, read on the forward strand.
TTTTTTACAAATATGGAAATACGTTTAGAAGAGTTGCATATTTTTAACCTATATTGGATTACTTGCTGTCTTGAGGAGGGAGAGAGAAAAATTTGGAACATAAGGTTTTGCAAGGGTGAATGCTGAAAACTATCTTTGTATGTATTTGGAAAAATAAAATACTTTTTAAAAAAACCTAAATAAATGTTTGTTCAATGAATGGATGAGTTCAGAGATTTGAGTTAGAATCAGAACTGCTAATTGTCTTTAAAGGGATCTTGGGTTCTGGACCTGTAAAATGGACATCAAATTTATATAATCTCTTTTCCAGGACAGTTGTAAAGAAAATATACAAACTATAAACCATTTCATATATGTGAATTTCATTTAATTATGACTAGTAAGTTTTACTCAACTAAGATAATTTCATTTTCACTAATTTCAACAAATATTTACAGTATATGCAGCTATGATAAAAGGTCTGTGTTAATGTATGTGAAAAGCTTTTTTTTTTTTTTTTTTTTTTGCATCTATGTAAAGATCTCCCCCTTTTCTAAAAGAGCAAGGAAAAAAGTTTTATTTTGGCTAAAATAGCCTGGTGGCGTTTACTCCTCAAGATGATTAGCAGAGCAGCAGCCTGCAAGTATCATCCAGTGAAGCGGTATCTAGAGGACAATAGTGTGCAATGGTGACTATAATATCCATCCAGTAGGGACCACAAGACCATTGAGAACAGTGTAATAATAACATCACTAAGACATCGATGAGCCAAAGCATTTGGGACAGGAGCTGTCTCTCCATAAGTGTGTTCTGGACTTAGGTGTTACGTTCACATATTCATTATTCTCACTGAATCCATATGTACTTGAGGGAGCATTTCAGGTCCCAGCTCTTCCCTTCTAAATCCACATGGTCTATTCATCATTCCTGGAAAGCACTTTCTCTTAGCTCTGCCTCTCAGAAATCTCTTCCTTCAATGTTTTGCACAACTTTACATGGGCATTATTAATGAGGGGATGGTAGTGGAGAGGAAGGGAAGATCTGGAACTCAAAATTTTAAAAAATAAATGTAAAAAATTACTTTACATGTAAAAATATTAAGATAAAAAAAAGGCTCTCTTCCTTCAAGGCTCAAGGCTCAGCTTAGCTACTTCCTTCATGAAATCTTCCATGGAGTCACCTAGTTTACAGTGTTTTCTCCCTCTCAGATTTTCTTAGAACATGTTGCCTAGATCTTTACTTTGCACTGTCAGACTCTCCCTTTTTTCCTACTTACTTGTGAACAGTTTGCATTCTCAATCTTTGTAGTCACCTATTATATTTATTATTAAATTCCTAATATATTATTAACTTTTCTCATATTAAAAAATACCCTAAATGATATGTATGTAGCTCTTTATATACATTCCCTTACTTGATGCTCACAATAATCCTGTAAAGTAAGCGTTGTCGCGTAATATTAGTCACATTTTATAATGTTTCCTCACATTTTGAAATTGGAAAAATTAAATGGAGATAGAAATTTTTTGACTTAGAAAAAAATTTTAAAAGGAAGTCAAGTTTTAACTTATACCAAGCCTTAAATTATGGAGGTTCTCTGGACCAGGTATGATGAAAACAGGAAAATTGCCTTCTCCTATAATGAAGGAAGAGCTGGGGCTTCAGAATTAAGATTCTGTTCACTAGGAGATAGTGAGCTCTGGACCTAAAATCAGGAAAACCTGACTTCAATTATGACCTCAGATACTTACTGGGATCCTGAGCAAGTATTGAATTTCTGCTTTAGTTTTCTCAACTATAAAATGGGAATAATAATAATACCTACCTCAAAGGGCTGTTGTGAGGAACAAATGAGATTTATAAAGCACCTTGCAAAATTCTCCAGAATGTGGCACAGTTATTTAAGCATTTATTCTGCACTTGCAAAGTGAGAAATTGTTTACTTAGTAAGAGAGCATTTCATGGGATATATAAAGTGCAAACAATTAATATGTTTAACCCTATAACAGATACTCCGATCTAAGGTGAGGAGTAAGTGTAAAAGGTGCTGTATGCCTGATAGAGTTTTGGTGGAAGTGAAGGAGCAGCTGTGTGGAAACAAGTATTTTCTTCTAGAGAAATCAGCCCTGAAAAATCAGCTAATTCCATCCTTTTTGCTCCCAGCACCAGCAGTCAGTTACTTATCACTCTGATCAGGCTAGAATGGAATGTTTAATTCTGGAAGGTACTTAGCAAAAATCATTAATAGCAAATTCCAGGTGTTTCAAATTCTCCTTCTCCTACTTAACCTTGACCTGAACCATACTGAGGCAAACAATTCAAATTTATCAAATTTTAAATTTAACTGATCAGTTCAACATTTTGGGCGGGAAAGGAAGGATGGTGATCTATATTTTCTGCTCATTTTTATCTAAAGTTCTCAAAGTATGGTCCAAGTCTCTGAGGGATCTCCAAGACTCTTTCTGGGGGTCCATGAAATCAAAACTATTTCCATAATATTAAGAGGCTTTTATTTCAAATATGGTAAATATTGAAAGCTATAACTCACATAAAAAAGTTCTTTTTGGTTCCCAATAATTTTTTAAGAGTGTAAAGGAATCCTGAGACCAAAAAAAATTTAAGAACCACTGGTTTAAGGCATTGTGCAATTTCAATAGCAAAATCAAATATTCTTAAAAATCAAAAGAGCCACTTCTCCTTTTCTTAAATGCAAAAACTTCCTTCACATTTCTTTAGAAATAGTGTAATAAAAAAGAAATATAGTGTAATAATAATGGCATTTATTTGGCATGTTAAATTTTGCAAAGTGCTTTACAAATATTTAATTTTATCCTCATAATGATGGTGGGAGTTAGGTGCTATTATTATCCCCATTTTACAGATGAGGAAACTGATTCTAGATAACTGTAAAAACATGAAACTATGTTTTAGGAAATATCAGAGCTTTATTGTCTCACTCAAAATTGCTTTATTTTATTCATTCTCCATTTTCTCCCACATGACTATATCAAATGGCTAAAAAAAAAAAAGCCTTCCCCCACCCTAGGACCTTCATTTTTAAAGTTAAGATTTAATAACAGGAAAAAATGTAGCTAAAGAAATGTTAATCTGAGGTAACTTACCCCTACCCTGGCTCCAAAGTAGCTTGAATTTTTGATTCCTTGAGCAAATCAGTGATTTGGGAAACCAGTAAAAGAGCCGGGCTATCCTTTGGACGCTTTTGCTAAAGTCATTTCTTATGGCCATAGTTCTAGTTAGGAGCAGTCCAGGGTGACATGAAGAATTACTCTATAGAAAGGATAAAGGAGAAAAACCCATAAACACCCCCATGTGACACATTAGCTGTGAACTAAGCTTCAGCCAGCATGTCTCTTGACCACCTGTTAGCCCTAAATCCCTTTCCTCTTGTCATTCCTTTTGTTTGTCCTTTAGACCTTACTCCTTATAACAAGAAGTTGTATTAATAGATGTTCTTTCTAAAGAAAGATTTTAAAGCTTCACAAAGTCTAACTTTATTCAATTGTTAACAGAATTTTTAAAGCAACCTCCCCTTATTATTTTTACATGGATACACAAGTTATTCCATTGAGACATTCAGGAAATCAGTACCCCATAAATCTATCATCAAAGCAAAGAATTATCCATATTATGTATTATCCAAAGCCACAGAGTATTAGTTAATCCTTTTTTGTACATACAGGTTACATAAAAAATGCCTGTTTGAACCATTGGTTCAATTTGGTTCAATTAATCATCTTGAATTTTAATAACACCCCAATGTTTACAAAGTGTGTGCTTTACAACAATTCTGTGAGGAAGATTGAGGAAGCATCATTATCTCTCTTTTTTACCAAGGAAATTGAGATTTAGTAATTTGTGCAAAGAATATGCAAGTAGTGACTAGATTAGAACTCAAACGCAGGTTCTTTTAATCTAACTTGTTTTCTATCATACTACAAATATAAGAAGGCTTTAGTTGTCAATGTATTTTAATGGGAGAAAAAAGATTTTGTGAATCTATTAAGTTATCAAGTCTGCATGTGTCCTGTTTTCTTGTTAAGGGCACTCAAATTTTATTCTCTCTACTACTCCCTCATTCCAAAGTCTTCCTGGATCTCCAATGTTCTTCTAGATCTTTATGACTTATGATGTTATTCCTGTTCAAGATGTTTTCTCCCTAGTGATTCAGGTTTAATCCTTTAACATTTCATCGAGGCAACATTCAAAATCACTTTATATTATCCCAACTGATAAGCTCAATTGAAATACATTTGATAAGTATTTAATGAGCATCTGCTATATATTTAGCAGGTGATTCTTAAAATTATGCCCTATATCGTTTTTGGTATTCTGTTCTGTTTCATTGCAGAGTTTTTTTCTTAAATCAATTAATCATATCTCTAAGATAGTCTGATGTAATCTTTAAGTTGTGTGTTCACAAATTTTCAAGATAATTTTTTTTTTTTTTTTTTTTTTTTTAGAAAAAGGAAACTGCAAGGAAAGTATGCAGGAATGCTCATTCTTTAATCTATTTGATCTTAAGTTTTCTTAAAGTGGGGAGTGGGGAAGAGAGACAGGAAGAAGGCAGTCTAAGAGCCAGCTAAAACAACAGAAAAATACTTGAAATTTATTTTGAGCACCAACATATTGGTTGTACCCTGCCCCTTGCCCCCCACATTCCTACCAATTTCTGGCTTTAAAAAACTTGTTTTAATAGCAGATAAAGGAAAGTATGGTTTTCCTGTGAATAGGGGGGAATCTGGAATATTAAAAAAAAAAAACTGGTTGGAGCTATAAGTTTGAAAGAAAAGGAACATTTGATTTGATATTTGTGATTACTTATTCTTGCCAATGTTGGACTGGAATACTTTCTCAAATTTTCATCATTAATTTATAACTTCTTTCTTGTATTCCTAGATACAGTTCATTTAAAAGATAACTTTGCTGCTTACCTAATCAATAATCATGACTTTCTAGGTTCTTTAGCAAATGAGACATCTTCCCATATTTTCTAAAGGTCCTTTATACTTAGGTTACTAAGGCTAAAATTTAATGATTCCTCAAAATAAGCACAGTGAGATTTGCAAGACTGAACTGTTTTAAGAATTTGATGTAATACGCTAGAAAAGTCTGGGAAGATGGCAGAGTAAGATAGAAAATTACCTGGCTCTTTTAAATTCCCCTCAAAATAATTTAAAATAAAGCCTCAAAGTGAACTTTAGAGCAACAGAAGTAATTACATCAAGGTAAAGCAGCTGTCCAGACAAAAACAACTTGGGAGGACCTTAAGAAAGACCTGATTTCCCTAGAATGGAAGAGGGAGGATTATTGAAGGATTGATACCTTTAGGCAGATACTACTGAATCAACAAATCACCTCATGAACAGTGTGGGAGATCAGATTGCTGATCAGGGGAGAGTGCAGGGTCCTCTGCTGATGCTGGTCTTGGGGCTCAGGTGTATTAACCAGATAGGGTGCTAGGCTGTGGCCTTGGGTAAAAAGGAGTAAGCACATGTGGCAGGTAAGTGCAATCTTAGAGGGTCAATGCCCCTTCTAGCTATGGTCACTCACAGACGAGCAGAGTTTTTGGTTGGGTACCAGGGCAGAGGAGTGAATTGAAGCTTGCAGGAGTAAGAGCATTTGTAGTGTCAGAGTTGCTGTGGGCCCTGGTTGTGGGTCAGGGATGAAGAGGAATATCTGAGGTCAGGTCTGTGCATAGAGCTGAAAACAGCTGAAGATATTATCCTTTCACACCACAGGACTAGAGCCTAACCAATGTAAGCAAACTAGAAATAAAAATAAGTAAGTAAAAGAGGAAGAACTCAACCATAGATGGTTACTATGGTGATAGAGAAGATCAGAGTTCAAACTCATAATAAGAGAGTAAAGTTAAAACAGCTACTTTTAAAGCTTCAAAGAAAAATGTAAAATGGTCACAAGCCCAAAAAGAGTTCTTGGAAGAGCTTAGAAAAGTCTTTAAAAATCAAATAAGAGAGGATAAGGAAATAAAATAAAAATAATGCAATGAAATCAAGAAATTTATGAAAATCAAATCAATCAACTGGAAAAAGAGATCCAAAAAGTTACCAAAAAAAAAAAAAAAAAACTTTAAAAATTAGAATTGGTGAATGTTAAACACACACTATTTCAATCTTTCTTTTCTTTCTCATGTTTTTTTCCTTTTCTTCCAAAATGAGTCATATGGAAATATGTAAAAAATGAATATATATGCATAATCTAAAAATAAAATAAAATTTAAAAAATTATTAAAAGCTTAAAAAAATTACAATTGGGCAAAGGGAAGCCAATGACTCTATAAGACGATAAGAAATAATAAAACAAAATTTTTTTAAATGAGAAAAAACAAAAGAGAATGTGAAACATCTCAGTAGAAAAACAACTGACTTGGGAACCAGATTAAGGAGACAACATAAGCATTGAAAGTTATGAGGGGGAAAGAATTTAGATATTATACTTCAAAAGATTAATAAGAAAAATTATTCTGAAGTTTTAGAATTAGAGGATAAAACAGAAATTGAAACACCCCCCCCCCCCAATAATCACTACTTAAAATAGATCTCAAGATGGAGACACAAAAGAACATTATAGCTAAATTTCAAAGCTCTTAAGTCAAGGAGAAAATACTATAAACAAAAAAAATAATTTAAATGCTATGGAGCTGCAGTCAGAATAACACAAGATTCAGCAGCTTCTATATTAAAAGATCAAAGAGTATGGAACAATATATTGAAAAAAGCAATAGAAAAAAAGTGAATATTTAATGAATTTCTGAGGAAAAGACCAAAACTGAATGGAAAATTTGACCTACAAGAATCAGGAGAAACTAAGAAGGTAAACATGAAAGATCAGTTATAAGAGACTTATAAGGTCAAAATCTTTACCTGTTATTTGGAAAAATGTTATCTGTAACTCTTATTCCTTTCTATTCCCATTCAATTCTATCAAGATATCTGTAGTCTTAAGTATGTTTATTGTTACTAGGATATTTTAAAAGAGCATACATTGATAGAAGGCTTAGGGTTGAGTTGAGTTGATGGAATAATCCTAAAAAATAAAATTTGAATATGGATGCGTAAAATTGAACAATTACCACATAAAAATAAGGTAGCAATAGAAGCACAAAAATGCTGAAGGAAATAACACCTAAAAAAAAACAGATAGGCCAAAAGGTAATGGTAGTACAAAAAGCCAATGAAGACTTAAAAACAGAATATGACTTGAAATAATAGGCAAAGAAGGAATCCTACCAAACTTTTTTTATGAAACAAATATAGTACTGATATCTAAACCAGAAAGAACAAAAATACAGAAAGAAAATTATAGGCCAATTTCATTAATGAACATGTATGTAAAAATCCTATATGAAATACTAGTTAGGAGACTACAAAAACATATCACAAAGATTATATATGGTGACCAAGTGGAATTTATACCAGGAATGCAGGAATGATTAAACATAAGGAAAAGTATTAACATAATCATGTCAATAACAAAAGTAAATCACAATTTACATCACAATTACATCAATAGACACAGAAAAGGCTTTTGACAAAATGCAATGCTCATTTCTACTGAAAACACTTGAAAACATAGGTATAAATGGATTTCTTCTTTAAAATTATAAGAAGCAACTTTCTAAAACCATTATATTATCTATAATTTATTTGTAAAAGCATTATTTGTAATGGAGATAAGCTAGATGTCTTCTCAGTTACATCAGGAATGAAACAAGGATGCCCATCATCTCCCATATTATTCAATCCTGAGTAGAAGCATTAGCAATAGCAATGAGAAGGAAATGAAATTAAAGGAATCAGAATGGATGAGGTAATAAAACTCTCTCTTTTTGTAGATATAATATACTTGGAAAATACTAGACATTCAACTAAAAAGCTAGTTGAAACTAAATTTCAGCAAAGTAGCAGGATATAACAAAAAATCTACATAAATCACCAGCATTTCTATATATATCATGAACAAAACCCTGCAAGAATAGTCAGAGATGTCCCATTTAAATAACTGTTGACTACATAAAATATCTAGGGTATATCTGCTAGGACAAACTCCAAAACTATATGGACATATTTATAAAATATTTTTATACAAATCAAGTTATTCAAGTAATTGGAGACATATTTATGGTTGAACAGTCAGTATAATAAAAATGACAATTCTACCTAAGTTACTTATTCAATGCCATCCTAAATAAATAACCAATTATTTTATTGAACTAGAAAAATTAATAAAAAAATTTACTTGGAAATTTTTTGTTTGCATACTAAAAATACATCTTTATCCTCATTTGACCATAGCAATAGTCTTTAAAACATGGTTTTCTATTTGTTGCTGCTATTTGCTTTAATTCTGCATCGTAGGGTTTTTTGTTTTTTTTTTTTTGCATCCAAACTAGCATAATTTGGTAATGGGAATGTGATATCTAAAAATGGGATCAAATTCATTAAAGGTAATATACTATATAGTTTTTTTTAAACTTTAAAATTATTTTTCAGTTAATAAATATTTCTCACCTTTATTCCTTTGCATTAAAAAATAAAAAAAAAACAAACCTTTGAAAGAAATATTCATAATCAAGCAAAACAAACTCCATATTTACCACGTAAAAAAGCATATCCCATTTTGTATCTTAACTCATTATCCCTCTGACAAAAAGATGGATATCATTATTCATCATCAATCTTCAGTATTTCTAGAATGGCAAGACTAATTCACATCTACTAATAGTAGATATTACTCTTTTCCAACTCTCTTGCAACACTTGGCATTTTCTTCTTTTGTCAGCTTTGCCAATATGTGAATGCAAAGTACAATCTGAATTACTTTAATTTGCATTTCTGTAATCATTAGTGATTTGAAGCAAAGCCAATCTGTACCTTGAGTCCGTTAACTATCTTTTAGGAGGTGAGTAGCATGTTTTATTCATAAGTTCTTTGGAATTTTGGTTTTCTATTCAGAGCAGAGTATGTTCAGCACCTGTGTTCTGTTTGATATAATTCGCTTCCATGTTCCTGCCTCTCTTCTATCCCTCTCTTGGAATCCAATCAAAGGTCCTTATAAATTATATTATCAATTCTTTCTTCCCTTTTAAACCCTCTTTTCTATTGGCCTTCTGTGTCTGAGCTTTGCTTAGGCTCTTTGAACTTATCTCATTTTCCCCTTTGTCCCTTTCCTTTTTTTGAGTAAAATATTTTTCTGCCCCTAAGTGTGCATGCATAGTCTTCCCTTAATAAGTTCAGATGAAAATGAGGCTCAAGTTTCCCTCACCATTCCCCTACACTATATTCTTTTGCTCTTGTCCAAGATCAGCAAATAAAAGTCAAAAACTTTCAAACCCTGTCGTATTAGAAAAGTTTTATGAGCCCTGATCTTAGTGCTCATTTTGGGGATGATAAATGTATATCTTCACTATTTATACTTTAGTCCCTAATGATTCTTTACTTATATATTTTTTTGTTTCATTTGAGTCCTGTATATGTATTTTTAAAATTCAGTATAGCTTAGGTATTTTTTTTTAATTAAGAATATTTTAGATGACCTCTATTTCATCAAAGATCTACTTTTTCTCTTGTAGGATTATCCTCAATCTGTTGCCTTCCATAATACAAGAACTCCATTTTTTAGCACTGCTGGCTGCCATATCATGTGTGGCCTTAACTGTGACTCCTTGGTACTTGGATTCTGCTTGAAGTATTTTTCCCTTGCCCTGAAAGCTCTGAATTTTGTTTATAATGCTCCTGGGATCTTTATTTTGGGGCTTCTTTTCGAGTCACCAATGGATTTTTTGCTTTGCCCTCTGATTCTAAGAGATGTAGGCCATTTTTCTTTTAATTTCTTCAAATATGATGTTTAGCCTTTTTTCTTTTTTGGGGGGGGTGGGAGAATCAGGTCATGATTTTTGGATAGTTCAGTGATTTTAAAATTATCTTTCTTTGATGTTTCCAGGTCAGTTGCTTTTTATATATCTTGTGGCTCTTTTTTTTAATAGTAGCTCTAAAAAATCTCACAAAGTCACTAACTTTATTTGTTCCATTCTAGTTTTCATAGTCTGTTCCTGGGGTAAGGTTGCAAACTTCTGATGTTAATTTCTTTCATATGGTCCTGAATTTTGTTCAATACATAGTGAAGGGACTCTATTTGCACCCTATCTTGGAATGACATCCTTAAGCACAGATGGCTTTGTTCAGCATGGAATCTGTGACCCTGCACTGGACAGTAAGTAAACAAGAGCAGACAATTCACACCTGTTCCCTGAACACTGTTATGGTTTGCTCTGCACCGGTTTTGGGATGTCCTGCTTTAAAGCCATAGGCTCTTGCAATCCAGTGCTTTGGTGCAGTTACATCTGGCTAGATCCTATACTCGGGGTCTGCAGGCCTCACCTCCTTATGCTGACCCAAGCGACTCAAAAATTTTCTTGGATTTCCAATATTAAGAATTCTGAAGCATTTTCTGGATCTTCATGCAATAATAATGGGGAAGAGCTTGGCTCTACCACTTCCTTTTTCACCATTTTGGCTGGTCTCCCTGTGCTCTATAAAATGAAGTTTTAAAAACAAAATGCATTCTATTGCCCTTAAATATTTTGGACTATGATTATACACTTGAGGGGCTAAAATGGGGAAACTATGAAATGTAGTTCATATGTCATTAAATCCTGTAGTGAAAAAATTATCTAAGACATTGGTTGACAACATATACTGTATCTTGCTTTCTAGAGCCCCAACACTGGGCTGATTAAAATATATCGTTCTAGTGGAGAAGTAATGAGGTGGGACCCCTGAGAGGGTGGGAAAATGGATTCGGTTTATTCCAATGACTTTCCCCTTCTTATGCCCTTATACCCTTATGTAACCAAAACAAAGCACCCAGTATATACTATGCACGTGGGACCACAAACAACTTGCTATTGTATGTAGTTTGCCACTTGGTATCACTCTGCTTCAATCACAACACAGATTGTCATGGCCCCCTGACTTCTTAGAAAGGCTGAGAGTCCTTAGGGGAGATGGGGAGCTGAACCAGACACTGTCAGCAGGTTCCCTCTGGGTTGAAGGGTCTTATACCTTTACCCAGAGTTCCCCCACTGTCTGTGACCCTCTACAAACAAAATCTAAAAATATAAGTAAAATGTATATAGCAGGTGATCTTTAAAAAAAGTCAACCAAGAGTAAAGGTGTCATTCGAAGAAAAACACTCAGACCATAAAACTGATTGACTGTTGATACTATATTTAAGTAATAAAGTCATTCACTCATGCATTTATTTAATGAATACATGGGTATCTTAAATTGTCCCATACAATAATGCATTATTTTTTACCAAATAAAATATTAATACAATGAAAATTTTTAAAAATTGGTTTATTTTCCACTGCTGTTTTTGTCAGGGAATCATGATACACAGACTGATCAAAATAACACTCACAAATCTGATATGTCTGAGACCAAAACTAATCATAACAAAAATTACTGGTGGAATAATAAAAGTTAAGTGCTGAGTACAATCCATCAGTTTGCAATTCCTGGAATACCTTTCAAAGAAAACACTCTTTTGGAGTTAAACTTTCTCAAAGACCACACAGTTTAGCTCCAAGCTACATCTATGTGGCCTATATTCTTGCAAACTCCTTGTTCCTAACTAGGAGTAGTATTTACCTAGAAGGCACTTCCTCTACCTGTGCTTAATTTTTATCAATTTTTCAAGGCTTAGTTCAAATGTCACCTCCTTAAAGCATTCCTTGATTCCCTCCTTTCCTTTCCTTCAGAAGAGATTTCTGCCTCCTCTTTATGTCTTTTTAACAGTTTAACCTGTATTAGTTGTGTATTTCTGGTATTACCTGGTCTCATTTTCCTTTTATCAACAAAAATCCCTCTGATTTTGTTAAGTTCTATGAGGGCAAGGATTATATTTTTATTCTTTTCCATATTTGCTATGGGGTTGGTGCTCAATAAACACTTGTTGAATGAAACTACCAAGTTTGCAAACTTCTGGAGATATGAGACAGAATATTGCTCATCTACTTGAAGGACAAAAGATTATCATTTACCACCATCACTCATATTTCTTTTAAAAAATAAGAATTTTTCTCATAAGAACTATATGCACATTCACACAATTTTCTCATAAAAACAAGTAAATTCACTAGCTTTCTTAAAATATTGAGCAAAATTAGTTTTAGAAAAGATGATAGGAAATGAATACATTAATTTATTTCAGTTGCCCCTAATTTAGGTGCTGTATTGAAATCACAATTTTTTTTTTATGGCTATCAGAGGTGGATCAGTTTTAATGATTAAACTGCTCAAGATTTTTGCTTTAAATTTTATCCTAAAATAATCAGATCATTTTCCCAGAGTAAACAAGGACCTGGATAATTTGAAACCTGAAAATAATGTTATTTCATAGTATGACCTTAGAAATTACAAGAGTTCAATTCCCAATTCCCACAAAACAAAAGCCAAGACAAGAAAAAGAACTTCTTTCATTCTTGTCCTTGCTCCCAAATTACAACCAAAAGTCTCATCAGCAATAAAAGTGGATTCCATTTCTGAATTTTAATGATGTAATACAGTAATATGTAATGTAGATATGATTCCATCTAAAATTTCTCTTAGAAGCTAGAGCAAACTATGGCTCATATAGTCTGTCAAAGTAGCTTAGAAATTTCAGTATTTCTACATATTATCATGGCCATGTACTAGTGCTCACTGAGGCAAATCCTCACTTGATTATAAATGTTAAAAGAGAAAAGTTCATTTTAGCAGCAGCCAAAAATTTATATACTTTTATATATTTACAATATGTTACATATTTACATGCTTGTGTTAAATACTGAAACACAGAAACAGGATCTCTTCAGAGTTACTAACATTTAATGCCCCCAAAGCATTTTTCTTGTGCAAATTGAATGAGCTTTTTTCAGTCTCCGCAGAAAGTTAGAGACAATCAACATTCCGAAGTCCGCCATCCATAGTCAAAGCGCCAAATCTGAAACAAAAGAAAAAGTAAATCTTTCAAAATTTAACTGACCGTTAAAATATACGAGAAGAAAACAGCACATATTTACTGGGGGAAAAATTAAAAAAAAAAAAAAACTTTAAGTAGCTATTTATTCCTCCTTATGTTTTATCCCAAATTATAATCAGAATCTTTATAGATATATAAAGAGATCAAAATCAATGAAGCTTTAACAATATAGATCCTCTAATTTTGACAAGCAAGCTACAAATAAGCATAGAAAACTGCTTATTAGAATCACTGTAAGAAATGGCAAATTACCTTAACTTGATAATTAAAATTTATAAAAACCATTTTAGTAAAGAAATTATCATTACTTTATATTTTTTCAATATCATGGCTTGTTTCGGTTTTTTTAAAAGAAAATTTATTTTCTGTATTGCTTGTTTTCCCCCTACTATATGTAGGGCTTTTTTTTTTTTTTTTTTAAATTAAAGCTTTTTATTTTCAAAACATATGCATGGACAATTTTTCAACACAGACCCTTGCAAAACCTTATGCTCCAATTTCCCCCCTTCCCCACCCTCTCCCCCAGGTGGCAAACAATATGTTAAACATGATAAAAATATGTTAAATCCAACATATGTATACATACTTATACAATTATCTTGATGCACCAGGAGAATCAGATCAAAAAGGAAAAAATGAGAAAGAAAATAAAATTCAAACAAACAACAAAGAGTGAAATGCTATGCTGTGATCCACATTCAGTTCCCACAGTCCTCTCTCTGCATGTAGATGGCTTCCTTCGTCACAAGATCATTGCAACTAGTCTCAATCATCTTATTGTTGAAAAGAGCCACGTCCATCAGCATTGATCTTCATATAATATTGATGTTGCCTTGTATAATAATCTCCTAGTTCTGTTCATTTCACTCAGCATCAGTTCATATAAGTCTCCCCAGGCCTCTCTGAAATCCTCCTCCTGATCATTTTTTATAGAACAATAATATTCCATAACATTCATATACCATAATTTATTCAGCCATTCTCCAATTGATGGGCATCCACTCAGTTTCCAGTTTCTGGCCTCTACAAAAAGGGCTGCCACAAACATTTTTGCACACGTGGGTCCCTTTCCCTTCTTTAGTACCTCTTTGGGATCTAAGCCCAGTAGAAACACTGCTGCATCAAAGGGTATGCACAGTTTGATAACTTTTTGAGCATAGCTCCAAATTGCTCTCCAGTATGGCTGGATCCGTTTACAATTCCACCACCAATGCATCAGTGTCCCAGTTTTCCCACTTCCCCTCCAACATTCGTCATTACTTTTTCCTATCATCTTAGTCAATTTGAGAGGTGTATAATGGTTATGTAGTAGTAATTCAAATTTAACAAAGTAATGCCAACATAATTCTGCTTGTCTGCTTCAAATTTCTTCCTGCTTTTTTGTTTTTAAATGCTTCATAAAATTTTCTTTATCTTCCTTTTTTAGGAATATCCCTCCTAACCCATCCAAAGTATAAAAATAAAGTATTCTATTGTAACAAATAGTTCTTAAAACAAAACAAAAAAAGCAACCACTACTTACACACAGCCTGAGAAAATTTATGTCTCATTCTGCATCTCTAATACACCATTCCTGTACTAAGTAACTCCTTGTCAGTTTTCAGGAGTTGTAATTGTTCATTGCTTGGATCACAGTTTTTATTTCTGTGAAAATTGTTTTTTCTTTATAGTGGTATAATCATTGTATAAATGTTTCTCCTGATTTTGCTCACTTTCACTCTTAATAAGTCCATACAAATCCTCTGATTTCAATGAATAAAGCTCTTTTGTTCTAGATGTCATAATACCTTTAAAATCTTTTATTAGATTTCTTTAGTGAACAAGTATGTTTTTCCTTTCCTTTCCATCTGGTCCCCCAATTTCTGAGTGGGAAAAAAAAAAGACCAAACTCTTAAAAAAAAAAAAAAAAAAGGCAGTCAAGCAAAATAGACCAACCTTGCATTGGTCTTATCTAAAAATAAGTCTCATTTTGCATCTTTTTTTCCCCCAAGGCAATTGGGGCTATTTGCCCAGGGATCACACAGCTAGGAAGTGTTAAGTGTCTAAGGCCACATTTGAACTCAGGTCCCTCCTGACTTCAGGGCTGGTGCTTTATTCCCTGCACCATCTAGCCATCCCTGAATTCTGCATCTTAAGTCTGGGCAGCACATGTACTCATTGAGTCAATGGAATATGGTCATTAAGTCTGTCAAAGCTATTTGCTTTACAGTGTGATTGTCTAAACTCATCTCTTGGTTTCACTCACTTCACTCTAATAATTTATACAAGTTTCTAGAGATTTATTGAAACTGTCCCTTTTGACATTTCTTATGGAATAATAATATTCCATTAATATATACTTTATGTATATTATACAAAATATCTTGTTTGGCCATTTTCCCCAAATGATGGGGATTCCCTTTGTTTGCTACAATGAAAAGTACTGATATAAATGTTTGTTTGTGATTTCTTTGATTTTTGTGCAACATAAGCCTAGAAGTGGGATCACTTGTCAAAAAATATGATCACTTTAGTGTTTTTTTTTTGGGGGTGGGGAGAGGCCACAATTCCAAATTGTTTTCTAAAATAGCTTGACCACATCAGTTTCACCTACAGTGAAAAATGACTTTCCAACAACTAAAATTTTCTTTGGTCAACCTTTGTTAATCTGATGTTTAGGAGGTAGAACTTTAGAGCTATTTTAATTTGCATTTCTTTTATCATTAGTGATTTGGAGCATTTTTTCATACTGTGGCTGATAGCATGAATTTTTTCCCTGAAAACTGTCTTTTCTTATCCTTTGAGAAAATCTTCTGGAGTTGGGAGGTAGGAGTAAGGAAAAGCTTTTGACCTTATATATGTATATCAATCTCCCAAATATCTTGATAGCAAACTTAGCAGATAAATTTGCTGCAAAAACTATTTTTCCCAGTTACTCCTTTTTCAATTTTAACTATAGTAATTTTGTCTGGAAAAATATTTCAGTTTTATACAACTAAAATTGTCCATGTTATTTCCTGTGATCTTCTCTAGCCCTTGTTTGGTCAAAAATTCCATACCTATAGAAGGCATGCCCTTCACTGACTCTCTTAATTTGTTTGTGATATGACTTTTTATAATCAGGTCATATATAGCTGTTTTAATTTTTTGTGATATATAATGTAAACAGCTCTAAATCCAATTTCTGCCAGAAATCTTTCTAGCTGTTTTTGTTTAATCAGTGAAGCCTTCTATTAATTTTTATTAGTTTATACTAGTTTTTATAAATTATCAAAGTATTTTGATGATTATTGCTTTGTAATATAATTTGAGATTTGATACTGCTAGGTCATTCCCTGCTCATTTTTTTCAAGAATGCTCTTAGACATGCTTGACTTGGACTTTCTTCCAGATTGTTTTTTCCTAATTCTATAAAGCAATCCTTTATTTTGGGGATATTATATGGGATCTATAATTAAGATAGTATTATCATTTCACCAACTAATTACCTCTGACTCTATTTCCATGAAGACTCTTGCAGTTGTATTCACATAATTCCTGTTTCTATCTTAGAAGCTGGATTCCTAGATTTTTCATATCTTTTATCTTCTTTGCTAAAATTTTGATTCTTTTGCATAGCTATACATTAGAAATACCAATATACATACCAGAAATACTGGTCTATAGTTTTCTTTCTGTGCTTCATTGTTCTCTGGTTTAAGAATGAAGGCCATATTTTTCTCCTAAGAGGAATCTGGTAGGATCTCATTTTTCTCTACTTTTGTATATATGCTCATATTTATTAATCTTTGAATATCTGATAGAATTAACTTGTAAACAGATCTGCTCATGGGGTTCCTTTCTTTGAGAGTTCTTTTTAAAAGATATGTTCAGATTAGAAGGGAAGCAATAAACTGGGAAAATATTTTTACAGTCAAAGGTTCTGATAAAGGCCTCATTTCCAAAATATATAGAGAATTAACTCTAATTTATAAAAAAATCAAGCCATTCTCCAATTGAAAAATGGTCAAAGGATATGAACAGACAATTCTCAGATGAAGAAATTGAAACTATTTCTAGTCATATGAAAAGATGCTCCAAGTCATTATTAATCAGAGAAATGCAAATTAAGACAACTCTAAGATACCACTACACACCTGTCAGATTGGCTAAGATGACAGGAAAAAATAATGATGATTGTTGGAGGGGATGTGGGAAAACTGGAACATTGATTCATTGTTGGTGGAGTTGTGAACGAATCCAACCATTTTGGAGAGTAGTTTGGAACTATGCTCAAAAAGTTATCAAACTGTGCATACCCTTTGATCCAGCAGTGTTACTACTGGGATTATATCCCAAAGAGATTATAAAGAAGGGAAAGGGACCTGTATGTGCATGAATGTTTGTGGCAGCCCTTTTTGTAGTGGCTAGAAACTGGAAACTGAATGGATGTCCATTAGTTGGAGAATGGCTGAATAAATTGTGGTATATGAAAATTATGGAATATTACTATTCTGTAAGAAATGACCAACAGGATGATTTCAGAAAGGCCTGGAGAGACTTACACGAACTGATGCTGAGTGAAATGAGCAGGACCAGGAGATCATTATATACTTCAACAACAATACTAGATGATGACCAGTTCTGATGGATCAGGCCATCCTCAGCAACGAGATCAACCAAATCATTTCTAATGGAGCAGTAATGAACTGAACTAGCTATACCCAGAAAAAGAACTCTGGGAGATGACTAAAAACCATTACATTGAATTCCCCATCCCTATATTTATGCACACCTGCATTTTTGATTTCCTTCACAAGCTAATTGTACAATAATTCAGAGTCTGATTTTTTTTGTACAGCAAAATAATGTTTTGGTCATGTATACTTATTATGTATCTAAGTTATATTTTAATATATTTAACATCTACTGGTCATCCTGCCATTTAGGGGAGGGGGTGGGGGGGGTAAGAGGTGAAAAATTGGAACAAGAGGTTTGGCAATTGTTAATGCTGTAAAGTTACCCATGTATATATCCTGTAAATAAAAGGCTATTAAATAAAAAAAAATAAATAAAAATAAAAGATATGTTCACCTGCTAAGACTTAGTGATTAAAAATTCTCTTTTTTCTCTTAATCTTGGCACTTAATTTTTTTTTTTTTTTGGTAAATATCCATCCATTTACCAGTTTTTAAAATATAATTGGCCGAAACAGTTCCAAATAATGTCCATTTTATTGTGAATTATCTTTTTTTCCACTTTTAATACTAATAATTTGTTTTTCCTCTATTTTCTGGATCATATTAGCTAAGAATTTATCTTTTTTTTGAAACAACCATCTTAATTTTATCAAATTCTTTTTTTGTCTTTAATTTTGTTCATCTTTCCTTTGATTTTCATAATTTCCATTTTTTGCTAATGCAAAATTTCTGTATTTGCTAATGCATGCTCAGTTCATGATATGGTCTGCTCTCTCTTAGGCATGAAAGTTTTTGTAGAGAGAAATATTTCCCCAAATGTCTATTTTAGCTGAATCACAAAAGTTGAGTTATGTTATCTTATTACTTAATTTTCCTTTAAGAAATTATCTATCGATGACTACAGAGACGCTTGGAGAGACTTACATGAATTGATACTAAGTGAAATGAGCAGAATCAGGAGATCATTATACACTTCAACAACAATGCTATATGATGATCAATTCTGATGGAAGTGGCTCTCTTCAATAATGAGAGGATCCAAATCAGTTCCAATTGAACAGTAATGAACAGAACCAGCTACACCCAGAGAAAGAACACTGGGAAATGAGTATGGACCACAATATAGCATTTATACTGTTATTGTTTGCCTGCATTTTTGTTTTTCTGCCCAGATTATTTTTACCTTCTTTCTAAATCCAATTTTTCTTGTGTGGCAAGACAACTGTATAAATATGTATACATATATTGTATTTAACATATACTTTAACATATTTAGCATGTATGGGACTACCTGCCATCTAGGGGTGAGGATGGAAGGAAAGAGGGGAAAAGTTGGAACAAGTTTTTGCAAGGGTCAGTGTTGAAAAATTACCAATGCATATATTTTGTCAATAAAAAGCTATAATAAAAAATATATTTAAAACCTAAGGGGAAAAAAAAAGAAATTACCTATCATTTTTATGGTGGTCTTTGATCCACCAATTCTTTAGGATTACATGATTTATACTCCATTTCACTCCTTTCTTCAAAGATTTTTATTACACTGTGGCAAGGAATATATATAATATTGCATGCTTTTCTTTATTTGTTCATGCAATTCTAGGTCAATTTCTGATAAAATATCATCTATAGCTAAGAAATATATACATTCCTTTCTATTAATATTCAGTAACTGATATAGATTGAAACATTTATATATAATTTATTTATTTAGTTGTTGCTGGGACAAGTGACTTGCTTAAGGTCACACAGGTAGGAAGTGTTAAGTGTCTGAGATTACATTTGAACTCAGGTCCTCCCGCTTTCAGGGCTGGTGGTCTATCTACTGCACCACCTAGTTGCCCCTACATAGCAATTTAAACATATATATTTTTATATTTGTTTCTCACAACAATCCTTTACAGAGAGGCTAAGTGACTTGCTCAAAGACAGAGTTTCTCTCAGAGAAAGGAATCAACTCTGATCTTCTTAACGCCAAGCCCAACACTTCATCAACACATACACAGATATGCACATATATGCATTTCTGTTTACATAGATGTGTGTGTGTGTGTGTGTGTTTCTAACTTACCTTTTGGTTAGAGCTGTCTAAATTTAAAAGGGGAACACCGAGTTCATACTACCATAATTTTTCTGGCTATTTCTCTGAGTAATTCAATTAATTTTTCCTTTAAGTACTTAGATGGAATGATATTCCTTTACATGCAGCTTTAAGAAGCATAAAACTGTCTTAAGCCTTTCTGGGGGAGACTATGTATTTAAGTATTGATTCCACTCTCTAAGATGCATTTAAACATAACTTTCCTTATTAACTTTTTACCTTATTTGAAATTAATATTGTTAGAGCTGTTTAAAAAAATAAATTCATCTGAAGTATAATAAATTCTATTCCAGTCCCTTATTTTAGCTTTTGCGAATTTTTAAGTTTCAAGCATGTTTCTTTTAAATGCTTGGCTGAATTCTACCATATTCTACTTTCAGGACAAATTCATCATTTTCACTGATCCATAAGTTCATACATCAAATTTTTTATTATGACTTAATTGTGTTATTTCCCGACATCATATTTTTATGTTTATCTTCTATTGTAAAGAATAGAATGCAGAAACAGAACAAATGAAAAATCTATAAGTGAAGCTGTTCCTTCTTCTCCCTTAAGGCCAAGCCCCAACTCTCTAATTGACATGGTTTTCTTAAGTCATCCTTTATGACCAATTGCTCAACTCTTTTGAAGTTCCTTATTACTGTTGAAGGTTCAACCATCTTCCTGATCACTTAGGTTCAGTTTTATTTTCGAAATATCTTTTGGATAAACTCCTTTCTCTCTTATGACATTGCTACTACCATAGTGCAGCTTTTTATTAACTCAGTTCTGGACTACTGCAGTAACAGGTTGATGTCCTTGCCTCCAGTCATGACTCTCTCCAGTATATATTCTCTATAGCTATCAAAAGTAATTATCCTAATGTAGAGGATCTGACCATATTCCCTCTTTCTCCCTCCCATTCAATACATTCCAGTGGCTTCCTATTATTTCCAGAATCAAAAATAAAAATCTTCTGCTTGGCTTTTAAAGCCCTTTATAATCTAGTATTCCCCACCCCTGGGCCCTTCTTACAACTAATATACTCCACATACATAAGAGTTCAGGGACTAGGTTTCTCTTGCCATTTCTCATACAAGATAGTCTTCCTGACCAAGACTTGGTATTAGTTCCCAATGCCTAGAATTCCCTTTCTCTTCTCCACCTTTTGGCTTCCTCTGAATCTCAGCTAAAATCTCACCTTCTGAAAGAAACGTTTCCTGATCCTTTCTAATGCTAGTACTTCCCCATTGATTACTCCAATTTATCCTGTTTAACATGCTGTTTGCACACAGTTGTTTGCATGTTGTCTCTCTCATCAGATAGTGAACTCTTTGAAGGCCTTCTCTGTATTGCCTTTCTCTGTATTCTCAGAACTTTTTATAGTACCTGACACAAAGTAAATGCTAAATGTTTATTGACTTGACTGAAGTTTTTTTGGCTTGCAACTATTTGCTCACCACATCTAGTTTTCCTCGCCACATCTAGTTTTGTTCTTATATTCTCCACTACTCTTTCTCAGTCTTTTCCTGTATCTCAGTTGAGATGTATATTATGACATTAATCTCCGTATAATTCCATTTCTGTGTCCAACCTTTTTTTATCAGGTTCAAGTAATAGTAGTGAGAGACCCCCTGCTCTGCCTTCCCCACTTTCTTTCATATTAGTAAATTCATCTTTTTCACATATTTTTTAAAATGTGAAATATCAAGTTCCTTTTTTCTTCCCCAGTGTATTACTTTTTATTCTCTTATAATTAGCACAATAAAACAAAACTGTATCCAGACCTTAGGTCTGCTTTATTTAATTCCTTCTATGTTCCCTGAAGACATGAGAATTCAAAAGGGATACATTTCTCTTCTCTTCCTAATAGAATCTAAGAATTTCACTGTTATTTAGTTCCTCCTGATTGTTTTGATCCTGTGACTCCTGTGCTTTGATTTCAAACCCTCTACTCAGAGTAACCAAAAATTCTCATCTAGTAAAGGTCCATTTCTCCCCTTTAGGAATATGCTCATTTCTTTCTTTCTTTCTTTCTTTTTTTTTTTTTTGTCCTTGAATATTTTATCTAGAGGATACACATAATAGTCACTATGTATGGTAATATTTTTCTTTGGGGGATAGGATAAGGCATAAAAATTATTAGCTAATTATAACTGGGCAGAGCATTGTCCCTAAGAAGATCAAACAACAGGAGAAAAGCAGAGCAGCAAAATACAGGGAAAATATGAGGACTTTAAAGTTAGTTAAGGGTATGATTTTATAACCTTCAAAATTCTCACCTCCAATGCTTTTAGCACTTAATGGTATGAGTTATTTAATAGCTAAACTCATTTTTGCTCCAGAAATTTTTATACATAGGGAAGCTCCACTGTATATCTCCCCTTGCCATATATATGTATATGCTCAGTTTTTAAGATACATTACTGATGGCAAGTCTTAAGTTTTTAGAACTTTGTATTTCACTATTTTTCTCTCCTTTTCCATAGCTGGCTCACAGGTCTGTTATCCTGACTGGTCCCTTACTTTTCTCCCTGTCCCTCTCCTCCCCGTCTCTCTCTCTCCCCTTCTCCCTCTTCCCAGATGCTTTTTCTGTGATTTGACTGAATTTTGCCTAGTACTTCTGGGTATATTCAGGGTCTCCCCCCGAACAGGAAGTGGGTTCTTTTTATTTTCACTTATCCTCTAGTTCTAAGAGATCTTTGAGTTTTTTAGTGATTTTTAAAAATCCAATTTTTAAAATTATTTTTAATGTAGTTATATTTTGAAAGAATCTGATATGCTTAAATGATCTGGTATTCCGAGACCTCCTCTTCCTGCAATGGTCAGGTTCTAGACATCTTTTTCTGGAATTCTGGATTAAATGGAGGAGTTTACATCTATTTCTTTGTTATATTCTTTATTATCAGCCTGTTGGGATTCTTTTAAGACATTTTCCTGAGTTTATGTGGAAGAGTTGGACTTCTCTATAACCTATCATAACCAGAAGTCATTCTTTTAAAAAATTTCAAAACACTTTCATATACATCATTATTATTTTTGAGGTAATTGAGATTTAATGACTTGCCCAGGATCACACAACTACTAAATATCGTCTTGACTCTAGAGTCTGGGTGTTCTATCCACTGCCCCACCTAGTATACATTAATTCTTTCTTCACAATGATCAAGTGAATAGTATTTTTATGCCTATTTTCACTGTAGGAAATCCAGAAAGATTCATTGCAGCATTGACTGGTAAGAGAACTTAGAAATCATCTTGTTCAACTCTTTTAATCTTATAAATGAAGCTTTCAACAAGGTGATACAGCTTTTCAGACACAAAGCCACAACTAAAACTTAAGTCTTCTCTAAGTATTTTTCTACCACATTAGAATCTGAATTTTGGACATACAACATAAGCCATATGTTGAAAGAAGTCCTTGGTATTAACGTTTTTGATAAACTTCTATATGTTTTCAAAACTATTAAATTGGTCCCTCGGAAATTAAAAAAATTATATATGGCATAATAATCTTGGACTTGGAATACATGAATTTGAATTCCAACTAAATTATTTATTAATTCCATGACTAAGCTTCCTCATTATTGTTATAGAGACAACTATTAAAAGGCAGTGACAGTGACAATAAACACCTGTGGAAATGACCTTAAAAGGGGAAAGGCATAATCAAAACAACTCCCATTTACGAGAACTTTAGGTTTGGCAAGCCTTTTGTCACCCATGAAATGATTGAAGCTCCAGCCAGATAAGGACAGGCTCAATCGCTCTGTAAGCTTTGCATTGTACTTAGTTGCTGGCATCTTTTATACTTGAAGGAGCATGTGCAGCTGGCTTACTAAGTTTTCACAATATCCCAGCACCAATAATGAAGGATTCCAGGACATAACCTAATAAGTAGCTTTGATTTCAAAAATTGAGAAAATGATTGTTGAACAATTTTGATATAAATATAAATATAAATTTATTTGAATCAAATAGCTATTGATTTAAAGAGCTAATATTATCAACAAATAAATTATATCTGGAATTAACTGTAAAATTATTTATAATATAATTTCCCCCCACAGCAACTGTAGTAGACAGTATTACAATCTCTTAGAACAAAAGGGATCAAACAAGTTAACAATTAGATCAAGTTAGAGAAAAACCTGAATTAGAATTGTACCATACTAGAAATATCTCCATCACTACTTAACCAATGATACAGGAATATGATAGTCTGTGTCTATATTTAATTTGGTAGATATTTACTAGGGGTAAGGTGGAGAAGAACCTCACCTCTCTAAAATATGATTATTTTCAGCAAGTTCTTTAACAACACCTTCCATCTCTTCCTTCAATTTCTTCATACTATAAAACAAAAACCAAAAAGTTGTTACATTCAAACTATGAAACTTCTATTTGCAGATTTAATTAATTCACAAGTAATCTTAAACAGTAATTCTCAAAGTAATTTTGAACTTTATTGTAGAATTACTTACTAATACTTACGTAATAAATATATAAAAATAACTTGTATAATAATTAATTTTTATTATGGTTATTTAATAATAAAGAGCAAAAAATGGTGACAAACTAAAAATTAATCACTAAGTTGTGAATTTCTTACCCAAGAGTCATCTCCACTAGTGTATTGGAGCTTGGATAAATGGGGGCCATGGTATGTTTTATGCCACTGGAAGCTGCAAACAATTTCTGAGGTAAAGTTTCCTGTAACTGAAATATGGAAAAGGTATATATGAATCACAAAACAAAGAGTAACAAATATTCTACTACAAAGGTCATGCTATATCTTTGAATAAAATCATTAGTTAATATTTGTAGCCAAAATTGCTAGTATGACATTTATGACTCATACAAACATCTCATGATAATTTTAAGCTGGTGGTTATCTGAAATACATAGGTATACATAACAAGTTTCTAACCAAATGATTTTAATTATACAAATGTTTTTCTACTATGCAACCATAGTCCCTTCAACATAGTAAATAATTATTTTTAAATGGGATCGAACAAACAAAATATTTTGACACATGTGGTTATATATGCCAATGTTCCACTCAATTCCCAAAATCCTATTAAATCCAATGAGCACTAAGTACCATGTTCAAGGCTGGAAACAACGTAACATCTACATTAATAGTCTCCATCAGGATGAAGCTCACCAGCTTATAGGAAGGCATATCCTCAGATCACTGTCTGGGGAGAGTGAGGATATCTGGGGCATTAGGAAGTATATAAGAAAAGACAGAAACATGTAAGGATATGTGCAGGGAACAAAAAAACTTATGTACCTTGGCTAGAACATACGGTGCAAAGACAAGAATAATAAAAGCTACAACTGAAAAGATAAGGAGGTAACCAACTATGGAGAGCTACTAATATTAGTAAAAGGAACACGAACTTTTCTTGATAGATATAAAGGAGCCATTAGTGATTTCTAGGCCCAGGCTTGACATGATCACAACAGTCATTAAGGATGCTAGTCTGGCAAGAGCAAGAAGGATGGTCTGCATGAAGAAGACAATAGAAGCAGGAAGATTTACCCCAAGGTAATTATAATAGCTTAGGCAGTAATTCTAGAAAAGAACTATCAAGTTACAGAGTGGACAGTAAACTGCAAAGTGATCTTGTCCAACCTCTCTCTTCAACATGAATACTGTCTGTAATATCAAGAAACAGTAATCTAGTCTCTTTTGAAAGACTTTGGAACTCATACCCAAAAGCAGAACTTTTCATTTAAAAGATGCCAGCCTTTATTTTTATTTGTTATTTTCTAAATCATAGCAATATATACAGGGCAAACTTAAAAATTTTTTTTCTAATATTGTTTATCCTAACTTAATATCAGTGGTCTTCAAAGGAAAAAAGGGCCCTTCCCCCTCCCCAATAAGAAAGGCTCCAATACCTCATTAGTATAATCCTGGTATTTTGATACTTCTTCCTCCATATCAAAACACTGATTAGTTAGAGATGACAGCTGTTTCCTTAGGTGAAGCATCTTTCTGAAAGTAAAGTGAATTGACTTAAAATAAGCAAGTTTGAAAAAACAGATACTAGTTCTAATTAAGAAAAAGTAAAATTATATTATTATAAAAATGAAATTTTTTTTTACCTCATCCACTCTTCTGCCTTGTCCAAAAAGGTTTCATATTTTTCAACACACTCATCAGTAAAGTGGCTCATAGCTTTTGTTGCATAAAAATACAGTTTCTGCCTGTAATTTAAAAATAATCAATGCAATCTTCTCACACGGTTTTCTTTATCTCTGCTGTTAACCTTGAAAGTTTATTAAATATATAATGCTAAAGAGTAAAATTACCAAAGGGGAAAGAATTTTTTCATCATTCTTAAAATGAATATATTTTCCCATTTCTAAAATTTATTTTTAAATGTGTATGTGTATGTGTGTGCGCATTTCACATACACATGTATGTGCATTTCCACGTTCATCATGAAGTTTGTTTTTGAAAAGCTACCTTGGTAATAATGGAACTTATAGGAGGAAGAAGGAAGATTGGATTTTATTTCATAAACTACATAAAAGCGTTCAATTATCTCAATTTGTTCACTATTGTTTGTGTCTATCTTTTTTTTTTTTTTAAAAAAACACTTGTATTCTGATAAAGATCTGGATGTCAAACGTGATAACTTCATAACTTAAAAAAAATAAAATAAAATAAAATCCAAAGGACATGAAGGGCACTGGAAAGATGCCTAGTTGGCAAATAAGTTACAGAATCACACAATATTAACTAGTACACAAGAAATAACAAAAAAATATAAAAAACACAGATAATTGAAAAAGGCAAGGAAGTAATGCAATCAAATAGTAAAAATAACAGATTGACAATAAGAATACATAGGTCAATTTGGAGTATAAAACGTGTGAAGAAGAAAAGTAACAATGATCAGGTAGGTAGGAGTTCATTTGTGACAAGGCTTTCAATGTCAGGCTGAGAATTCAGTATTTTATATGGACAGGAGGGAGCCATTAAAGATTTTTCAACAGAGAAGTGAAATGGTGGGGAAAGGATGAAAGTATGGGATCCCATATTAATATGGGAGAAACTTAGTCTTAGCCTGACTGGGACAAGGAACCATATAATTTCTTTTTGAGTCATGTGAATCTTAACATTTGACATCTTTTTTTAAAAGTTACATATGACTCTGCCAAAATAAAAGCAATGTGGTTCTTCATAAAATTTTACATCAGTGCTACTGGAAAACAAAAATCCATATGACTAATATTTGAAACTGCAAGGGAGGTGGAGGGCAAGGGCAGTGTTATTCATTATGACTTGGCGAACAGTAAATAAAAGAAGGGAATAGGTAAGAGAAGCATGAAACTCTCCTCTTTTTGGCATTACTTCAATGATGAAAGTGTGGTTCAATATCATTCAGATTCCATGTCATCATCTCTTCCAGTAATGTCATGGGCCTTAATATACAACATACACATTGTAAGCAGCCTTATTAAGTCAAAATTAAAGGACAATTGTATCTATGAACAATCATAGTAGTAGGATAAGCAAAATGGCAATAAGAAACAATCCAACGACTAAAAATGTAACTTAGGCACTTACTTGTCAAATTTGTGAATCTGTTCTTCATTATAAGCTAGTCCTAGAAATAAAAGAGTTTATCATATTAATTTTATTCATTAGAATCTCAAAATGTTGCAGAATCTCTTCTGAGATTATATAGTTCAAAAAGCCTAAAAATGTAAAATTTTCAAAAGATATCTTAAGAACACTATCTTCCTTAAACAACCATTACTATTAAGAACCACATTTCATAAAATAATCACTAATACACATAATCAATTAAAATGGTCTTATCAAATAAAATAAGTTAATATTTACTTACTCCGTTCTGCTTTGTCTTTTTTGAACTGATAGTAAATCTCTGTAATGCAATTTAGCAGGACTTGCAGTTTTTCTACACTATTCAGGAAAAAGATCAAGAGTTGTACTGTAGTCAGTGTGACAAAAGGCAAGTACCAATGAAGAGTTGAGCAAATAAAGTTTTTACTTACTTTCGGTCCTTTGGATGTGTTCCTTCCTGATTTGCCCAGGTATCTGCCAATAATCCTCCAGGAGATAATTTGCTTTTGATATCCTGAAGACTAGTTTCTATTGTTCCCTGTGAGCTGGAGAGCTAGAGGATAGTAACAAGTTCAGAATTAAGAGTGCTAAAAATCACAATGACTATCCTACTAGAAACAACATCTGTGTTATTATTCTGTGCTTGCCTAGCAGGTTTCAAATCAATCATTTCCATGTGTAAACACAGAGATGATAAGGACAAATTCATAATTTGTATTCTTGAGATTTCTTCATTGCTATAGCTTTAACTTTCACAGATGAGAAAACTGAGGAAGTTAAGAGAATAATGGATGGAGTCCCAATAGTTGTTACACACACACACACACACCATTGAATGAGCAGTAAGAATACAGGTTCTGTTACATGAAAGAAATTACTTCTCCACTTTGTCTCAGGGTTTCCTCGATGACAAAAAAAAGCTGGGAGGCAACCTCTAAGGTTACTATTTCTGTGACCCATTAGTCTGTCAGCAGTTCTGCAATGAAATCCTTTCTGGCTTGCGCTCCACCAACAAAGCCGCAGAGATCATATGGGTTCCTCTCTGCACAATGACAAAGCACTGGAGGAGCTCATTCATTAACTACTTCGTTATTCATTTCTGAATAATTTCAGGAAGTATGTTACCTTGAGTTTATCAACTGGATTTTTTTTTCTTTAATTACAATGGGTCAAAACAAAGGAACATTATAAGGAGCACAGTGATCTGATACTAGGCAAGTCACTATTGGCTTCAGACCTAAAATGTTACAATTCTAGGAAAATGCTTAAATTACAGCAGGAAGAATTTGGGAGAGAATTTATCAATGAAATTTCTGTTTGTTCTGGAGGAGAGCTAAGACTCCTTTCCAGGTTTTTCAGCTGGCTTGAACCAAAAACTAATCAACCAGAGTTCCATTTCTGTCCCTGATAAGCAATAGATGGACTACGGATATATATATGGCGTCAGATGTGATTACTTACTCGCAATAATTTAGTGTGTATGTCTGAAATCTCACCCAGCTCTGCTGCTTCCAAATCAATCTGCATCAATTTTTCATATCTATTTACAATAAAAATAAGTCACTGAGAAAAAGATTAAATGGTACTACACACACACACACACACACACACACACACACACTGTCTTAAAAAAAGATATTTAGAGAAGCTACATTTAAAGGTTAATCTTTAATATCAGATCCATGTACTATTCTATTTAAGAATCAAGAAAAGGCAATACATATGGATGCCACCGAGTTCCCAAAAGAGAATGGTAGCTTTCTAAAAGAAAGAAAATTTAATGTTAATCTAATGTAATCTTGCCAGTTAAAGGGGAAAATAAGCACGTTACTTTTATAGAAACTATACTATACTATGTATAAGAGTATGACATCATGGTGGTTTAAGATAAGGTTGACACAAATAAGTAATGAAAATTCAGGATTATTCCATAGCTCTGAAAAAGATACTACAATAAGATTTTAGGGTAACTACTCTTTAACTGAAAAACTGTTAAGATTTTATGTACAGCATAGGGTTTTTGGTTAATAAAATAGGGATTAGATGTCTTAATTTTCAATTTTTTTTTCCTTCTTAAAGAATGAATAACCCTCCCCCCCAATAACTTAATATTTAATTCTTCCTAAACAGTACTGATATTTTGATTTTATATTATAGCCTATATTTATAGGAACTTTATTTTTAAATATTAAAAATTCTTAAATATTCTTAAATTCCTAAGTTCTTTTTAAAAGGTAAATAAAATGAATTTTCAGGAAATTTTATCTATTATGGTTAAGGACAGCTAAGAAATATAACTGAGTTTTAATATTTTAACTAGATGCAAGGAAGTGATTTTACTTACATTTTCACAGTTTTTTCAATGTTTCTGATACAGAAATCCAGAGCAATCACAACTTCTGTCTTTTTGTGTATTGTTTCATTATAATCTTCTTTAATCAGTTCACTGTAAAATAACACTAATCATATCAGTATACCTAAAGAGTCATTGGATTTTCTTTTCTCTACCACTTATAGTAACAGCAGCTGCTAAGAGAAGTACTACTCTTACAGATCATATGACATACTTTATAACAACATTCTTAACATATCTGAAATTTGATTGGATACTATGAGAAAATGTATTTCTAAATACTATTGTAGCACTTAATTTTGCAAGTTCTACTGTTGGTTGGTTTGATGAGTTAGAATATGGGAGACTTATAATTAGATGAATGCAAAGTACAATAATTCATTTGGCATTCACTTTATGGTACTATAGTTTATTTTTCCCCACTGGAAATATTTGACATTGGGACAATTTCCTTTTATGATTACATCATGAATTTGTTCTCTAAAAATGAGATACTACATATTTAAATGATGAGTTTTCTTCTGTTCCATAATTCTTTATGACTCATAAAGAAGAAGAGGAACAATAATTTCACAGGTCACTGGAAAATCCAATAAATATAACAAAACGTTCTAAGAAGTTCCCTCCCCCTAAAATAAAGTTAATAAAAACTTAGTGATGATAACTTCCAATTCTTCTGCTTCTTCCCTATCTCTAAGCTTTACCTCTCTTAATGCAACCCAACATTTCACTAGGTGTTTTTTTTTGTCTGCTACATCATACTGCTGATTCAAATTGAATTTGCAGTCCACTAAAAGTCAGAGATATTTTTCCCCCAAATAACTGCTGTGCAATTTTGTGAAGCTGAATTTTTATATCTAAGTATAAGATTTTACATTTCTACTGAACTTCATCTTATCATGCTTTTTTTCATATTAACAGTCACTCTCCCACACCCATGTAATAACATTTTATTTTTTCCAATTAGATGAAAACATAGTTTTCAACATTTATTTTTATAAGATTTTGCATTCCAAATTTTTCTCCCTCCCTTCTTTCCCTCTCTCCCCAAGATAGGAAGCAAATTGATATAGGTTATACATGTACAATCATATTAAACACATTTCCATATTAGTCATGTTATAAAAGAATCATTATCATTACAAAAGGGGGAAAAAACACAAGAAAGTAAAAAAACAACAGAAATGTTGAAAATAATATGCTTCAATCTGCATTCAGACTCCACAGCTCTTTCTCTGGATGTGGATAACATTTTCCATCATCAGTTTTTTGCAAATGTCTTAGATCACTCCACTGCTGAGAAGAGCTAAGTCTGTCATAGTTGATCATTACAACATTGCTATTACTGTGTACAATGTTCTCCTGGCTTTGTTCACTTTACTCAGCACCAGTTTACCTATTACTTCTTTGAGAAAACATTTTCTCCCTATCTGGAGGTGACTATGGTCTTTTATAGATTTTAATCCATCCAATCACATCTCTTTGGAGGAAGAGTTATCACTGTATCTTTTTATCAGTCACCACTGTATCTTTTGTGAGATTAAATTTCTACATGTCATGATCTCTGGGGGGAATGTTCTTGCCGATGCATCAATCTAAAAAGGGTCAGAGACCTTCTAGATGGCAATCTTTTAGCCATCATAAATTATATGTCTCAAATTTGTATCATTTCTAAATGTGAAGACATGAACAGGCCCTTGGGATATTCCACTAGACATAACATACCATGCAGACACTGAAGCATTAAAAAAATCTCAGAATCTTAACACAAGGCTGGAAGGATATGGTCACAGTGACTTAATAAAAGGAATACTTTAGGATACAAGTTGAACCTTCTTAGGTTGTCATACCGGGGGAATTTTCTTACTTTCTAACAAAGGCTCCTAGTAGCATATTAATAGAAGGCCTTTAAATGTTTGCTGAATGCTGAATGAATGAGTCTGAACTAACATGGTTATGTTCCTAAGAAATTAATTCAATCAACTAAATTGTTTGTCTAAATTACTTGCTTAACTGTTAAGTGCATACTTAGTTTGCTAGAATGGATCAGAATTAAGTACAAAGTCCAGAGGGAGTATTTTGAGGAATTAAAATCATATTAGAAGGTACCACTGAGTAAATGCTTCATTATGGGAAAATCCTTCCTCCAAGAGTAATGAATGGCAACTGTGTACCTAGAAAAAGGCAAGCATGTGCTTGTCTAAGTGAACAAAATGATAAACCCATGCCAATTCATCTCTCTGGGGGTGATGATCATATCATGTTATCTGACATGATAATCTATGTCCTTATATGATTTTCTCACATTTTAATTCCATTTAAAAATTTAATGCATTACTTACATCAGCCATCGTATTCCTTTTCGCATCAATTCCTGATAAAGCAGCAAGGTACTGGCAACTCTACAGGCATAACAGACGACACCTGTTATTACCTAATGGGGAAAAAAAGTTAGTGAGAACTGGGCTAATGATAATAAATCATAAAAAATGGACAGTTATGCAAGAATCTTCAAGCTTGTTATGAGTGCTATTGATGTGCTTTAAGCTCAATAACAAGTTTACTAAATACACAAGAAACTTAAACATAAACATGAAATGCTAAAGAAAAAAAGTATATAACCACACATCACTTAAGAGAAATAAATGTGACATATATAAAAAAAAGTCCATATAGCTTTTCAAGTATTTTAAAAATGAACATTCTAAACTGAGGAGTTCATAAAACAATATGAGAGAAGGTAGTGGCTCAACTTATTAAACACTGCAAAAGATAAAAGAAAGAGAGAAGCCAAAGTCCAGCAAAGAAGTATTTCCCTTAACACATTCCTCTTTCCCAAAAGTTTGGTTTCTGTTTCTTTTTCATTTATCTTCTTCTGGGGAATTGTTAGTAAGTAAACTGCTCAAACTTTTGGAATGGAACATCTTTTTTTTTCCCCCCCCAAATGAGAGAGCAAGTATTTATTTAAAATTTATTCTTTGTTAAGCTCTTATTATTTATTAAATAACTATGATTGGTGACAGCTGGATGGTGCAGTGGATAGAGCATCTAGAGTCAGGAGGATCTGTATTCCAATCCAGCCTCAGACACTCAACATTTATTAGTTGTGTGACCCTAGGCAAGTCAATGAACCCCAACTGCCTCACCAAAACCCCCCAACAACAATAACAAACAAACAAACAAAACAAGAAACAAAAAAACCCCAACAACAAAACCTATGATATCCTTGGCACTACACCAGAATTTTGTGATACAAATAAAAAAGAAAGTTAGTTTCTGCCTCTAAGGAACTTAACATTTTCTGAGAAGAATGAATTTATGCATTCATAATTACAGAAGTTTCAAGCCAATGTTTTTTTTTTTGTTTTGTTTTTTGTTTTCTGAGGCAATTGGGGCTAAGTGACTTGCCCAGGGTCACACAGTAGGAAGTATTAAGTATCTGGGGTCACATTTGAACTCAAGTCCTCCTGACTTCAAGGCTGATGCTCTACCTACTGCACCACCCAGCTGCCCCAATACCAGGCCAGTGTTTATTTATTTATTTATTTTTTACTTATTATAATAACTTTTTATTGACAGAACCCATGCCAGGGTAATATTTTACAACATTATCCCTTGCACTCATATCCCCTTTCTCCCTCCCCTAGATGGCAAGCAGTCCTATATAGGAACATCTTTTTTTAAAAATGAACTCCTCTGTATAGAACATTCATTTCTGCAGAACTGTTGCTCAGGTTGGTTAATTTAGTTGAAGAATTACACCTTGCCTTGGGTAAATACAGAGACAAAGATTATTTTAAAGTCAGTAGTAGTATTTCTCACTTCCACAGGTCATCTCTGAATTTAAATTAATGTCTTTAGGAATGTGAAACAGTTAATTAAATACTAACCTTAGCCATACTTGCATCACCATCCAAATCATAACGTGGATGTACTTTGGGGAGTGAAACTAAAATAGGAAATAAATATTATTCATTCAGACATTCAGACACTAAAAAATTAGTAGAGAACATAACTTCTAAAAATTATTTTATCCCTTGCATGATAAAAACTTTAATCTAATTGATCTTAACTACACTCAAGCTAATTTCCTCAGGAAAAACAATCACTTAAACAGTACCATATATATCATTAAATGAAAATAAATCTTGTTATTTATTTAAACATTTAATAGGGATCTACTCTGCAAAATACTGTGGCAGGCTGCATATTCAAAGAAAAGATTCTCTTCGACATATTTTCAAATTTGTTTTTTCCAAAATTACTTTGTAATTTCATAAGTCTCTCAAGATAACAGACAACTATGTGGTTGAAAGATTAAGTGATTTTTGAAGTGTTTCAACATTTTATGCCATGAGAATGCTACTGTGAACAAGGCCATTTGTTGAATGCATTCAGTGAGTAGGAGTTCTCTGCTTTAAAAAAAAAAAAAAAAAAGTCCTGTACACAAGATGATGCTGATAAAATATTTTGCCCCACTTCATGAAAAAAATAACTTATTAGGATGACATTTACAATCTGTATCATATTGTAGATACACTTCAAACTATATGATGTAAAAAAGTTTTAGCTCATCAAATTTTTATCATAGAAACATTTTAATAATTTACATAAATGAATTATTTATACAAAGTTCTACCTTTCCATTGTTATTAATCTTTACAAAGGACAAACAATAATTTTAAAAATCAGCTCCCCCCAGTACAAAATAAGAAAATGGCATACTTTTTTCATACATTAATCCAACAATGCTCATAGGTTCCCGGCTTATTACAATGATGGGATTTTCTTCAGTAGTTTTAGGAAAATGCTGTGCTAGTCTTCCAGGTTCGAGCACTAATCGTCGTCCTTCATAAATCAATTCTTGATTTGAAGAAACAATTTTGGTTTGTTTATAAACCAAATCATGGAACACAGTAGCACTATGTAAAAGAATCGACAGAGGTAACAGTTGGAGAAATTATAACTAGTAAATGTTAACAGTAATAATATATATTTCTATAAATGAGGCTTTTTTTATGTGATGATAAAATGCTAATGCTACTCTGATATGAACAGAACAAATTATATTTAGGAAAAGAAATCCTCACAGATGTCATCACAAGATCCTATTCATTCATTAAGCAGTCAATTTTACAAGATATCTTTATAATGATAATACAATTTTAATAAAATCTGAGATAAAGCATATATCCTAAATAAGGGGGTGGTTAATGAAATGGAATTTTACTGCACTATAAGAATGACTTAATAAAATGGAATTTTACTGTATGAGAAATGACAAATACGAAGAATACAGAGAAGCTTGATATGAATTGATACAGAAAGAAATAAAGAAAGCCAGGAGATAAATATAAACAATGACAATAATGGAAAAGTTTAAGAAACAGCCAATTTTACTTAAATTATTTGAAGAAAAAACTTTCATTACAATATGAGCTCTATAAGGGCAGGAAAAGTGTTTGTCTTTTTTTTTTTTTTTTTGCATCTCTAGTATTTATCACAGTAACTGCTATCATTTAATAAATGATAAGCACCTAATAAATGCCTGTAACCCAACTGACAAAATAGAATAAAGTAAATAGAAATAAAGTAAAACTTGCTAAAAATTACAATATAATTTGCCTATTTTTGAATTACTATGTAAATATTCATGACACTTCTCTATTCTCATTCATCAAGAAAAATAACTTTTGTAGAGAGCCATTTATACTCAGTATGTGGATCACAACATAACAACATTTGTTGTTCGCTTGCATTTTGTTTTCTTATTCATTTACTTCCTTTTTTGACCCGATTTTTCTTATGTAGCAAAAGAATTGCATAAATATTTATACATATTAGATTTAACATATATTTAACATGTTTAACATATATTGGATTGCTTGCATTCTAGGGGAGAGAGTGGAGGGAAGGAAGGGAAAATCTGAAACACAAAGCTATGCAAGGATCAATTTTGTCAAATTATCTATGCACATGTTCTGAAAATAAAAAGCTTTATTTAAAAAAAAAGAAAAATAACTTCTTTATTAGTCTGCTTATTTGTAAATCTAAAAAATATATCATAGATATAACAACATATAGGAATGCAATGTAAGTACTTACGTATTACAACTATGAATATAAATCTTGTGGGCTGTCATTTGTTGTAAAGAAAAAACATGCACTATCATCCGGTGAAGTATATCACTAGTTTCGGCAAAAAACTGGTCAAAACCCCAGCATTTTTCCTGGTCAGCTTCAAGAATGTTTGCTAGAACAGGAGTAAGTAGGACTTGCAGACCCCTGAAATGACATTTCATTTATTAGATCAGTGTTTTATATTTTGGCACTAAAAATATTATAACACACCTCCAGGAGAAAAAAAGCTTATTTTCAATATTTTATAGTTAATAATTAATGGTTACTTAATTGGTTCACTATTTTGTAAAATTTGACTTTTTTTTTTTTCAGAAAAAACAAAACAAAACAAAAAACCCCTAATTTTTGTCCAATACAATTTACTATTAACAAGTGAGGTGTTAAAAGTATTCCATGATTATGTTATACAACTATGTATTTCCCCCTAACAATGTTTTCTTACCTCCCCAAACACATTATAATTCTATCTATCTATCTATCTATCTATCTATATATATGTGTATATATATATATAGCATGTTTGGTTAGAATGATGGTCACAAATCTAAGGTAAAGTATTTATTTCTATGCTCATGCTCACAAGGTCATTAATGTTTTACATTTATCAATAAAGAAAAGACCATTTAAAATGTTCAATTTATTCTTTTATAAATGAAGTTATTAGCAATCCCTTATGAGGTTATGTTTCCTTTACATTTAGCCTTCACCATGTACCAAAGCTATGTAATCATCTTGGACTGCGTTTTACTCAACTCCAGTATTAACTTATAACAGGATGTTTACTTCAGTGATTAGCTATGGATCAATCTATATGAGATGGTAGATCAAGACAATTTTTTGGTAGCCTATTATATTTTTTGAAATATTTGCATAGTTCATTTGATTCATTCTGTATACTCTTTGGTAGCTGAGATGATCCATTTTTTAATTACAGGACACATTAAATACCCAGGGCTACACAGATTAATTTAGATAAGATTTTTTTTGTTCTACAGAAGTTTACCAGACCAAATTGTAAAATTTCTTAGGAAAGTAGTCAGCTATCTATATTAAAGATCAAGTTTCAATATTCAAATTATTAAAGCATTTTAATTTTCTGAGGCATTCAAAGTCTATCAGCCTTCTTGAAGTCCCATAAATTAATGTTTTTTCATAAATCTATCATTAGTATTATAATAGCAAATGAAAATATCTTCTCTCCCTTATTTATATGAGAGACAAACAGAGATATAGCACTGCTTGGAGCTGTAATTTATATCATGGAAGCTGTGACCTTTTGAAAAAGATCTGAATTTCAAAACATTATTCTGAAGCATTTATAGACATGACCAGACTGTCTGACAAAGGTATCCATGACATTCCGGAGTCTGGACTAAACAAAAGAAAAAGAAGCCTATCCAGAGCCACCGGGGCAGTCCCAGGTGCCATGGAGGAAAGCCAGCCTCCCTGGCTCCATAACCATGGCTTCTTCCCTCAACCTGGGCTGCCTTTGTTGGAAAAGAATAAATTTGGGCTTGGGGACTCAGTAGGACTTATAACCAAGAACTCTTGAACATAATCAGGGAATCCTGTTCCAAATTAAAGGTCTCACCAGGTAGCAGGAGCAGAGGTGTCTCTTCTGTGCCAATCCCAGGTCAATATTTCCCATTTCTAGGCCCCCTACCTCTTTCTTTTTTAAAAAAGGTCTGATGACTTTAAGCACTCAAGAAGAAATCCTGGGAGGAAGAATGTATGAGAAAGAAGAACTCTAGATATCCTACAATGTACTGTAATCTTAATGTGCTGAACAAAGAAACCACAAATCTCAAGTAATTAAAATACTGTCTTGGCTCTAATTAAGGCGAATGTAATAAACATAATAAAGAATTTCAAGTTTCCTTCAACTTAGGTGTTTTGTTTAATATGATTTTCATCTCATAAAATAATTTTTCTAGTTGTGGAAGTTCAATGAAACAACAATCACTAGAACATATGAACTGTCGGGGGAAAGTACTAGAAATAAAAAAGTATTTTAGAATTCCTTAGCCTTCAGAAGACTTTAAAGATTTTTGGAAAAATTCTTCACAAAAATAAAAAACAGTATTATAATCTTTCAATTCCTGTTCTTTGGAAAACTTTTATTTCTGTCTTTGAATCCCTCACCAAAGGCCTTATATCACAAGATCTCATGGCAGCCATTGTGCTGAGGACTCCCCATTTTGATTGGACTTTGGAATTCATTGATGTAGGATGCTTCTAGGGAGGAATTCCCCTTCTAACACAGACCGGCTCTTTTCTCTGAAACTTAGAGAGCTGTCTGGAGGCACTGAGAATTGAGGGACTTTTAGGGTCACACAAGCCAGTAAATGGCAGATAGGCCTTGAACCCAGGTTTTTCTGACTTTGAAGCTAGTTCTCCATTCACTTTGCCATGCTGGCTCAGGGGCTGGAGATAAAAAGAAAAAAAACCTTCAAAGAATCCCTTTTTTTAGTGGGGAAAGAACACAGATAAGCAAATAATTTGACAGTTTTTGAAGGAATTGGGGTAGAGATGACACTAACAACTAGAGGGACTGCTCACAGAAAGCTTAATTACTTATAAGGAGTCCTTCTGGAGCACTTGAGCTGGACTAAGAGAATAAGTTCACATAAATGCTTTATAAATGTTGAAGTTGTTGAATTGAATTGAGTAATATTTATTAACTGTAGGCTCTCAACGCAGATGAAAAATGGTTCTACCAAGACCAATATTCTGAGCTACATTTCATTTTATGTCAAGGTCTAAAACTGTACTTCAAGCCCTAACTAGTCTCAGAAGTATATGCTATTAGTCATAAGACTAAGTATTAAGAATCATTGTAAATCTTTTACAAAGAGAAAAAAAAAAGAACAATTCAAAGCAAATACCCTATGAATGGTGGATCAGTAGCAATATCTCTGAATAGAAAATACATTTCATTAAAGAATTATTTCTAATGTTAAGAAAGCTGGAAAAATTATATAACTGTGGTCATGATACCAAGAGATATGGTAAAGATAATATGCTTACCTAGAAAGACTACAAGAAACAGGCATATCTGCACTCCAGTCAATTGGCCCATTTTCTGCTTTTTGTACTCCTGATATTGCACCAGAAGGTTTTCCAGTAATTATTTTATACCTTTGAAAGAGCAAAATAGTTCATCAAGTCATGATTATTAATCAGTTTTGTAAGTTTTTTTTAATATGTGAACCTCAAATAATTTCCTGGAACTTTTGTAATATGCACAAAATCACAAAGGGATCAAAATACATTAACTATAATTTAAATGCACAGAAGCTATAATAATACTTCTATTAATGTTATCCAAGAAAATCTTAACTCCACTAGGACATTTAGAGAGAGAGAGAGAGAGAGAGAGAGAAGAAGAAGAAGCCTCTAGCAGGTATCCAATGCTCTTTTCCTGGGCCATGCTGTCTCCTCCGAGACACACACAATTTTTCTCTTAATTAATTATTTTCTTAATTAATTTCTCTTAATACTTTGTTTTTTAATTTAGTTTTCATTTTGACCTCCATGATCTGTGATAAATAGTACTTTACTGTCCAGTAACACCAATTTCACTCTCTGTGATATTCAGATAACTTTAGATTTAGTCCTTGAAGAGAACTTAGAGGCTCCCTCTAGAGGACCAGAGAAAATAAATTATTTGATCATACCTGCAGAGGTAGGTATGAACCCAGATCCTCTAAATAAAAATTAAATAAGTGTACTTCCTAAGGCCTGGAGAGACTTAAACGAACTGATGCTGAGTGAAATGAGCAGGGTCGGGAGAGCCTTATATACTTCAACAACACGATTATATGATGATCAATTCTGATGGACCTGGCCATCTTCAGCAATGAGATGAACCAAATCAGTTCCAATGAAGCAGTAATGAACTGACCAGCTATGCCCAGTGAAAGAACTCTGGGAGATGACTAAGAACCATTACATTGAATTCCCAATCCCTATATTTTTGCCTGCCTGCATTTTGGATTTCCTTCACAGGCTAATTGTACAATATTTCAGAGTCCGATTCTTTTTGTACAGCAAAATAACGGTTTGGTCATGTATACTTATTGTGTATCTATTTTATACTTTAATATATTTAACATCTACTGGTCATTCTGCCATCTAGGGGAGGGAGTGGGGGAAAGCAGGGGAAAAATTGGAACAAAAAGTTTGGCAATTGTCAATGCTGTAAAATTACCCATACATAACTTGTAAATAAAAAGCTATTAAAAAAAAAAAGTGTCTTTCTACTCTACATGTTGGTGTTTACCACATTTAATGTCTTCCAACTTTCTTCTTGAAGCATTCCTGATAAATAGGCATAAGATTTCTCAGTATTTTATAAATTTTTGCCATTTTTAAGGCATAATGAATTACTTTGGGAGAATCTTGACATATTCACAGAATTTATTTTTTCATCCTTTGCAGTAAATATCAGTTCATGTTGTTGTTTAGTCATTTTTTTTTTTTTTTATGAACCTATTTGGAGTTTTCTTGGCAAAGATACTGGAGTGATTGCCATTTCCTTCTCCAAGAAGACTAAGAAAAATAGACTTAACTGACTTGCACAGCATCACACAGCTGATAAGTATGAGGACAGGCTTGAAATCAAGTCTTCCTGATTTGAAATTTGGTGCTCCATCCACTGTGTCACCTAGCTGTCAGATTGTTTCATGCACTGCAATTATATTTAGAGTTTTTTATTTATTTACTAATAGTGAGCACTTAAAGGGTAGATGATCAAGTTCATTAAATATTATTTGTCTTTAATTCTAAATAAAAATAATGATCAACTTGTTGATCTACCTCTTTGAAGTGAACCTATGGGCTGACCTTTTACATGCTGTTAGAATTTCTTGATTCACTTTTGAGCATCAATACTAAGATGATCAGCTCAAAGTGTGAGTCACCTAAGTATTCACTGAATACAGATAATATGCTGAGTGTCAATGATCATATTATTCACGTAAATAAGCTAAGATTTCTATATTTCTTAATACTCTGTGCTCCAAATACTGTGGAAGCAGAAGAGGGTTGTGAAGGACTGAAGGTCCCCTTATATTTTCATGTTTCACGGATACTCCTTAGCAAAACATCTTCACTAAGTCTCTAGCTTTTGGGCAAAGAAACACCCTGAACTTAGTTTTAAGCTTGTACAGTTTAAGCTGTAGGTTTAAGCCTCTCTAACATTTAAGCTTGTACGTAGATAGTAGGCACAGTCTGTCATCACACCCAGATTTAAACATTTTCAAAATTGAAAAAAGCTGTCAGTGCTTGTTTTCCACTGGTATAAAAAGTCTTTATCTGGCCATAATGAGAAATTAAAGTAATAATTCTGTGGAAAATACAAAGAAGTTAGGGGCAGGAACTAGACTTGTGATTTCTTTGGTGCAGGGAGATATCCTAAGAAAAGAAGCTTCCTCTATCAAAGCAGGTTGGCACCTTTTCTACAACACTGCCTTCAGAACTTAAATGGTTAAAGAGACACTATGGATCAAGGATAGAATTCAAACATCTGGAAACACAATCCTTTTATTCTCATTCACTGCGTGGCTTATGCTAAATAAGCTATTTTTTAAAAAATTAAATGTTCTCTTTCTGTTGTTTAATTTACAAGCAACCATTTTCTCTTCCCATTGGGGAAAAAAAGCCCTTGTAACAAACATGCACAGTCAAAGCAAAACAGCTTCCTTTCATGGCCATGTCCAAACACATGTCTCTCTCTTATTCTGCCTGTTATTCACTATATGGCACTCAGAAAGCAGGGCATATGTTTCATCCTATTTCTTCCAGAACCTGGATTCGTCACCATGTTGATCAGCACTGTTAGATCATACAAAACTGTTTGCTTTCACAGTATTGCTATTAATAAAGTATGCTGCTCTCCTGTTTCTGCTTATTTCTTTCTGTGTCCAAGTCTTCCCAGGTTTCTCTAGAGTCATGCTTTCCTTAACGTTTCTCATACCACAATCGCATTTCATTACAATTAAACCACAATTTCCTCACCCATTCCCAGATGATGTATTCTTCCTTAGCTTCCTGCCACCACAAAAAGATCTGTTTTAAAGACTTTTTTCTTTAATCTCTTTGGTAATATTGCTAGGTGAAAGGCTATAAACAGAGTTTGCTAACTTTCTGGATATAATCCCAAACTGCTTTCCAAAATGGCTGGACCAATTCACAACTCGATCAAGAGGGCCTGCTTTTCTGAAGCCTCTCTAACATTTCTCTTTGCCAATAAGATAGAAGTGGGGATAAAAGCTCTGGGTTGTTGAAATCTGTATTTCTCTAATTATTAGTGATTTGGAGCATTTCATAATTTAAATTTCTTTTTAAAAGATGATATTTTAACCATATAAACAACGGTACAATATGAGGTTACACTTTACTGGTAAATTGCAAATAGTCTGAAAAAGCCTCTTTAGTATAAGAACCAAATGTTTAATGTTTTAATGTTTAGTATTACATCTGTCAAGATATCCTTCTGGGAAATACAAAACAAATCAGTTCCTGACATGGAATTTTTGTCCAAATGGTTATTTGTTCTATCACAGAAAAGCTGCTAGAGTAATTTTTTTTTTTAGTATTGGATAAAACAGCCTTTTCTTAGCCAACCTCACTTCCTCTCAAAATCCTCCTCCAAATAATATAAAAAATGTAACAGTTGCAACTAGCATTAAAATTAAATGAAATTCATGAAAACTATATATTTAATGATGGTACAAAGGATTTAATTAAGTTAAATAGTTAAAATGATAGGAAAACAATTGCAGTGAAATATCACTTGCCAGTACAATTACTAGGTCTACATCCCAAGGAAATCTTAAAGGAGGGATCCCTATATTAAAAAATGTTTGTAGCAGCTCTTTTTGTGGTAGAAAAAGAAAAAGGAAAACAAGCAGACACTCATTAATTGAGGAATGGCTGAACAAGTTGTGGTATATGAAGATAATGGAATGTTATTGTTTTATAAAAAATGATAAGCTGATTTTAGAAAGGCCTGGAAAGACTGACATGAACTGATGCTTAGCAAAACAAGCAAACTCAAGAATACATTGTACACAATAACAGCAAGAATGTACAATAATCAACTATGAAAGACTTGGTTTTTCTCAGTGGTTCAGTGATCCAAAGCAATCCCAACAGACTTTGGACCGAAATTTTTTGCATCCAGAAAAAGAACTAAGGAGACTGAATGTAAATCAACACATGTTATGTTCACTTTTTTGGTTTTTTATCTCTCCCATGGTTTTTCCCTTTTGCTTTACTTCTTCTCTCAACATGATTCATTAAATAATGTATATTAAAAATAAATAAATTTATTAAGAAAAAAAGATAAAAGAAGATACCATCTGTCCTTTAAAATTTATATACAAAGAATAGTTCTGAAATATGATGTTTATCAACAAGATTATGTGATGATCAACTGTGATAGACTTGGACTTTTTCCAACAATTATGTGCTTCAAGGCAATTTCAATAGACTTGTGATGGAAAGAGCCATCTACATCCAGACAGAGAACTATGGCGACTGAATATGGGTGAAAGCATAGTATTTTCATCTTATTTTTGTTGTTTTTTTTTTTTCTTTTACCTTTTGATCCTATTTTTCTTGGGCAGCATGACAAATATAGAAATAGATTTAAAAGAACTGCACGTTTAACCTATATTAGATTAAACCTCCTCTATGGGAGGGGATGGGAGAAAAGTGAAATGTTGAATGTTGAAAAACATTTGCATGTATTTGGTAAAATAAAAAGCTATTAAAAATGAAAGCAAATAAGCAAGCAAACAAATAATATGACATTTATATAATTTCCTCATACTGTAGAATTTATACACAAAAATTATGTATATTGCACATATTAGATTATATGCATTTACATATACATACACATGTGTATG
Source organism: Sarcophilus harrisii (assembly GCF_902635505.1). Lineage (NCBI taxonomy): Eukaryota > Metazoa > Chordata > Mammalia > Dasyuromorphia > Dasyuridae > Sarcophilus > Sarcophilus harrisii. The sequence goes on from NC_045430.1 coordinate 74,924,270, forward strand.
TGTGTGTGTGTGTGTGTGTGTGTGTGTCATATATATTTAGGTAAGATATTCCTTGATAAAAAAAATGGCTTGAAAATCAGAGATAAATAACTTATTTTTTAGAATTCTACATGAAAGAACTACTTACATGACTTCTTTGTTTCGTCTAGGTCCTTCAAAAGGGCGAAAGGGTAGTGACCCTGTTGCAGCATGGTAAAATGTTACTCCAATGCTCCAAAGATCAACTGTTGCACCATATTTCTTCTGATGATCTTTCCTTAGCACTGCTCGTTCGTACATATCAGGATGCTGAAAGAAAAATGTGAAAATACAGATGTGATATATGGTAATGTATCTCATAGACAAAAATTTTCTATGTACGCATATAAAGGATTATCAAATATACCCACAATTTACAGATATTCAAATTTTATACACACACATACACACACACATGTCACCTGAATACATATGTAATGTATATACACACATATAAAATACGCTATAGGTATACAACCGGTTCACACTATATACTGTTGATATTCCTTAACACATTAGAAGCAATTAAAACATTCAATTTGAAAAACATTTACTAAATACCTAGGATATTTTAGGCACTGAGAAAGCACAGAGACAGAGACACAGACACAGACACACACACACACGTCCCTGATTTCAAATAGTTTATAATTCACTTGAGAATGCATCATATACACAGGCAAGTAATGCCAAGGTAACCAAAAAGGGAGAGAATACTAAGAATAATACATTTAGGATGGCTTCATGAAAGCGACAGCTTGGCTGAAACTAAGTATACTGAGATAACAAAAGACTAGTATGTTTCAGATATGGGGACTGATTTGACTGAAAACATGGATAAAGGAGATGGAATACTGAGATTGGAGAATAACTAGTCATCTAGTTTTGCTGAAATTTGGATGTGAAAATGAATTTTTAAAATAAAACTGCAGGGGCAGTTAGGTGCCACAGTGGAGAAAGCAGCAGCCCTGAAGTCAGGAGGACCTGAGTTCAAATGTGACCTGAGACACTTAACACTTCCTAGCTATGTGACTCTGAACAAGTCACTTAATCCCAATTGCCCAATAGAAAATAAAACTGCAAAAGTAGATAAGAGCTCTGATAAAAAACACTTATTGCCTGAGTGTTTGTACTTTATCTTAAATACAAAAAGGAATCAGTTTTTTGAGTTGAAGTTAGACCTGATCAGACACAATGTGTTATGTAACACAGAATAAACAAATCGGAAAAGGAAATATTTAAAAAATAGCTAAATGATAAAATGTACATAAAAGAAATTTGCCCTTTTATATTTCAAGCTATAATTATTAAATGCAGCAAGGTGAACAATTAAAAAAATAATAATTTTGGGAGGCACATGGGAAATGGATGACAATTTCTTAAAATTACTTATTAAATCCATTTACTCTCACTTTTTATAATCTGACATGTTTTCCTCTACAACCTCCTCAATATGGCATGTAAATGATCCTGAATGAAGAGTATAAAGTTGACTAGGTCTTACAGATTGGGCAAATTTTCAAGCAGACGTTCCAGGATGTCATCCAAGGACTAGACATGAGTTCACATTCAGTTTATCATTTACTACCCATGTAACTGGGCAACTACTTAAATGTCTTAGTTTCTTCAACTGCGAAAGGAGGAAAACTAGATAATCATCGATGTGTTTTTCAGCCCTAAATCTATCCATGAACCAATGCCCAGCTAAGTTTGGAGAAGTTCAAATACCATTAGGTTAAGCAAAGTAATTTGGAAAAGTTCTCAATCAAATGTGGCCAGGGTTATAATCTGAGGCAATGGAGGAAACACTCACTTCAGTGAAACCAGGTAGAGATCAAGAAAAGTTGTATAATTTCTAACTTCATAAAGAAAAAAATCTGGAGTTTTTCAACTGGAAAACTATTCAGCATTGCCCAAGGTCTTTTCAGTGTGGCTTTGCTTACTTTTGTGTGTTTCCAAATCAGAACTTTGGTTTACACAGCTAACAAGGGCATCAGTAGTGCTAAGAACCATGGAACCCTTAACAAAACTGAATTTAAAAATTTCCTCTTTCAAATGATAATGCAGTTATAAGAGATAAGATCTTCCTACATTTACTATAACCCCGGAAGACAATGTTTGGATAATGAACCTTCTTTTATAGGTTCATTATCCTGAACCATTCAGAATAATGAATCCTGAATTCATTATCCATTCCACTGTGGGTTCATTCTCCCAGTTGATGAATTATGTTTTACATCAATTTCTTTAGACAACAATTGTAAATAATAGCTTACCAAATACTCTTCTGTGCCATACAAAGAAACAAACTGTTCGTCATCTTCTAATACTCTAGCAGCACCAAAATCTGTCAGTTTGTAAACAGATTGTCCATCTTCCCCTATAACACGCATGATGTTGCCCGGCTTGATATCACGGTGCACTATTCCATTTTCTCGGAGGTGATTCATTCCACCCACTTCAGCACCAAATATAAAACAAAACAAAGAAGGTTCTGTATATTCTTTGTGTATATGTTTAATTTTTGTATGTATACATGTATATGGTTTTTAATTTTGTGTGTGTATATATATGTATAAAAGTTAATAATATGGACCAACTTACTGTGGGTGTGATTCAAACATCTTAAATATGGGAGGAAAAATATAACAGAGTAGAATAAAGAATGCTTTAATAGTCTACCATGATTTTAGGGAACTGCATGATAAAAATATGCTTAAATATAAAAACTGTAAGATTCCTTTCTGGGTTACAATTTCTAAATTCAGTCTTTCATATCTCTTATGTATTCAAAAAATTAATAACTATAAATTAATGACTGTTAACAGAATAGATTACGAGAACTAGCTATTCCTTCCATGGGGATTAGATACTATGAAAAATTGTTGTAAATTTTTTTTTGGTCCTTCCTTCATACAGAGAAGTAGTCTGAATTTTTTCTTTTGCTTTTAATATCTTATTGTAAAATTTGAGTTGATATACAATACACAATTTTCATGCATTTCTAAGTGTTCAAACTTCTTCTGTGTTGGAACTGGTCCTCACATGTCATCTGTGGCTTCCACACAAAACTCTCTACAAGTTTCCATTTAATTTCTTATGCTGACCTTGGATACATCAAAATTGAAATGGAGAAAACTGTAATGTGGAAAGGACAAACTATATCACTACTGAAAATCTATTTGTCCTACAATTGATCAAAAAACATTTATTAAGCACCTATGTATCTCAGATATTTTGCTGGGGATACAAATATCAAAAAATGGTATAATTCCTCCTCTCAAGGAGCTTTCATTAGATCAGGAAAGACGATGCATGTGCATGCGCGCAGACACAATTTTAAAATACAAGGTATTTAGGTGCTAGCAGCTGATTAGGATCAGGAATAAAAAGTAATCCTGTGCCCAGAACTATTCTAATGTGATCTTATTACTCTGAATGGAGAGATCTGAAAGGAATTAAGATTCAGTTTCAAAAATGAATTCAACATACCCACATCTCTCAACACAATTAAAAATTCTGATTCTGGTAGTCCATAGGCATTAGATGGTTCTTCTAAAACAGTATATAAACTACCACATGGGCAAAATTCCATAACAAGTACTTTATGTCTTGTGGTTGTCTGAGAAAAAGAAACAAATAACCAGTTTGAGACACAGTAACTTCATTCTCATTTGCAAGACTTACTGCAATAATTTGTAAGACGACTTTCCTATAGGAAATTTGGCGTTTAGTTATACTTAAAGATCTTCTAAAATTGTCTTGAGTCAGGAAAGTGAACTACTAAAAACAAGGGCAAATTTAAGGATAATCATCATCCCTTTTAAAATTTCATAAGTAGTTTTCCCAAAGTACAATTCTTAGTAAATAGTATCTAAAAAGGTTCATTATTACATAGAAAACAATTTTTAACATTAAACACTCAAGTTGAAACACTCCTGCTGACAAATATACCTGCCCTAAGGATGGAATCATATCCTTAAACTGACTGACTGGTACATCTATGTGAGCAGCCCTCATCTGTTTAGCCAAAAGTCTAGCCTGCCCAGTGTGGCTACAGTGAAGATAAATGTTAAAAAGGAATTTTGTTTTCTCATCTTTTTAACACTGAAAACTTTTCATGGCTCCTAAAAGGACACAGTATAGAATATAGCCATAAAATACTTAGTTTCTATGCCACAGAATCAGAGGTTTTCAACTTAAAGCTATCTTAAAACTCATGTAGCCTAGTGTTCTCATTTTACAGATGGATAACTGAGGTCCAAAGTTACAATGATTTGCCTAAGGTCACATTACTAGCAAGTGGCAGATTTGAATCCTGGCCTTTGACTCCAAATCCAGTGCTCCTTAGGTGCTGTCAGCAGTTATATAAATGCATGCAGAGAACTTAGGACAAGTAAAAGTTTGTGAATAGAAATTAATCTGTCTTTGCAAATAATTATAAAAACCGTACTTGTACTTAATGTTTTTCTTACTTACATAAAGTTTTATTCATTTACAGAGAATAAATAAGTAAAACCACTGGTCTGTACTATATATTTGTTTCCTCTGTCAAACTACTTCTATGGCTGCACTAAGACTGTGCACTTCAAAAGAAGTGCTCACATTTCTAAAACTTTTAATTTTATCTAAAGGCACTGCCTTGACTTCTGGTTAAGTTGGAAAGATGAAAGCCAAAGAGAATCGGTAGCTCCCTGTTTCCTCCCCTCTTTCTCCCTTCTTCCTTCAGAGAGAACATTAATAAATAAACTAAGCTCCTACATCCTATGCATATGCAAACACATATGGAACCAAGTATAAGCACAGTATTAACATGAAGCAGCAATCAAAAAAAGTGGGTAAGAGCCCATCCCCAGAGACAGTATAAACTCTGGTAAATAACTTGGAAGTCTTCAAGCTCTAAGAGGGGGAGTCAAATCACAGTATATGGGTCTTGAGCTTCATAGCTTTCTGAAAGTAGGATATGGCAGTATAGCCAGGGCCAGTTCTGTTGAACAGGTTTGAAGCAAGTCATAAACAAATAGAGAAAAGCAGAAATATTAAATACAATCTTTATTGACCACAGTGCAGTTAAAAAGTATAGCTAAAGAAAAAGAATTTGAAGAACAGACTCACAGTTAAATAAATAGAAATAATAGATAACTTTGCCAAAGATGAGACAAAATGCCAAAACTACTGAGATACAGTCAGGGCTGTATTTATGGGAAAATTTAAATATTTAAGTACTTTCATCAATAGAGAAAGAACAGACCAATAAATCATGCATGATACTCAAAAAACAAAAAACAAAACAAAACCTTGAAAACCAACTACATCAAAATCTAAACAAAAGAATAAAAATTCAGAGGTAAAGAGAACAGAGAACAAATTTTTTTTTATGAAAACTAATAAAATATATAATCAACTTTGATTTAAAAAGAAAAACCAAATTGCAATATCAAAAATGAAAAAGGAGAATTCACAACAAATAAAGAACAAAGGAAATTATATTATAAACTAAGAAAACACAAAGCCCAGAGGTATATGACGATATAAGGCCAACATTTCAATAAAGAAAAAAGAAACAAATGTCCTTTCAGAACTTTAATGTCTTCAAAGATACTGGGAAAAACAAATTCCCTAAACAAAGTCCCAAGAAAGACAAGGAAGAGTAAGTGTAGAAAGGAGGAAAGTTAACGGAATGATTTCTAATAACTGAGGACTGTGAGAAAGGAGAAAGAAATGGGATGGTAGGTATCAGATGAATTTCACTATTACCTAAAATGGATAAAGGAGGATTGATCAGATACACAATCTGATGAAGAAATACATCAAACTCAAGAAAACAAGGAATAGGGAGAAATTAGGTGGCTGGAAAAAGGGAATGGTTATAAACAAAACAAAGTTCCTAATCTTCAAGGGGGATTAAAAGAGCAAAAAGGAAGAGAAAGGAAAAGAAGACTGGATTCTGCCTCTTATAAGCTGCATGACCTTGAGCAGTCATTTTTACTTTCTCCGAAACTCAGGCTCTTCATCTATCAACTGAGGTTAACCTTACCTGCCTCAGAAGATTACTGTAAGGAAACAAATGAAAGCACTATGTAAACTGTGAAGCACTCCAGAAACATTAAATAGCACTAAATCTATTTTTTAAAAAAAGTAAAAAACAACGACTATATACTTATTAATACCTAGAACTTGCATATCTACAATAAACATAAGATACTGGTTGATTAAAATATAGCAAATACTTACCTCTTCTTCAATAGCAAACAATTTGACAATATTCTTGTGGTTTAATTTTTTTAAGACTTCAAATTCTCTCATTTGAACATCCACAGGACGAAGGAAACTTATGCTATTAAATACCTTGACTGCAAATAAATCACCAGTTTTCTAAAGAGAAAAATGTCCAATTAAAAAGATTATATAAAATAAAAATCTTTACATATATTCATGACTTTATAAATTATTTGGCACAAAGGGCATATCATAGCTAAGGAAGTTCTTAATCTACATATAAGACTGAACAAAATCTAATTTTAAATATGACATATGCTTTACATACTTAAGAATGGGATACCAATAGCTTTTTACCAGTAGAAACTTCATGCTATGACTTCAGAAACATATATTATTTTGAGTGCTTAAAGACATAAAAATTAATACAACTGAAACACTATACACAAAAATCAATCTATATGAAAAAATGATGTTGGGTACATTAATTGTAAATTAATAGACTATTATTATATGGTAAGAAATAAAGAATATGATGAATGCAGAGAAGCATAGCAAGATTTACATGAATGGACATAAAGTTAACATAAGAAAAATCAGAAACACAAGCATAATGACTACAATGATGTAAACAGAAAAATTATTAACAAAATAACAGAAACTGAATGCTATATGATTATATCAACTAGGCCCACAAGAAAGTGATATGAGAAGTCTTCTTTTTCAGACTAAACAACTACTATTAATATTGTTATCTTCATCTTGTATAAAGATTTAATTTACAGATTATGCCACTTTTATAGGATTATATCTTTTTAAAAAAAACTACAGTGAATCATTAAGAATCTTTCCTATTCAATAGTTATTCAAATTATATATATATATATATGCCCCTAAAGTTTAAATTACTTAAAAGTTTTTTATTTTCTGCAAAATTTCAAAGAAAACATTGTCATATATTCCTGGCACTGGTGACAATTTACATGCCAAAAGAGAAGTATTCCAACTCTAAATAAACAATAAATCACAAGGAAACAGAAAGTGAAACTTATTTATTTCACTCTCAGGTCCAACCATAACTGCAAACAGTAATAGTTCCAATTTAATTAGTTTCCTTTGTAATCCTATATATTTTATTTTATGCATTTACAAATAATCCTTTGATAAAGCTTTTGACTAAGCTAGACCAACAGCCAAAAGGGTCCCCCCAAAAATTAACAACTCCTATAATAGAAATCAAAAAATGCAATCAAAATGTGGATGGAGGACTCAAAAACATTCATTTAAAACAAAAACAATTCACTCAACTAAGAAACTTTCCAGATCAATGACCCAAAACAGCCTCCATGATAGCCTTAAGCGATATATATAGTTTAATTATTGCTAGCTTAAAATCAATTTTCTGCTGTCATTCAGGATGAGTGAAGGTGGTTCTTCCTTGGACTTAAAACTGCTTCTTTTATTCTGTAGTTCACTCCCATTAGTGTCCATGGCAAATGCAAAGTGCCTTGAAGTGTTACTGTATGGTGGATAAAGTGCTGAATGTGAAGTTGAGAAATCTGGGAACAAATCCTACCCTAGATACAATGGGTTTGATCACTTTAATTTTTCTAAACCTCAGCTTCCTGATTTCTAAAATAGGGCAATAATAGTATTTACTTCATGGAACTATCAGATTCAAATGAGATTTGATTTGATCATATAATTTATTTCAACAATTTCCTTCTATGTATGTATGTGGATGTATATAAACAGTTATTTTAAACATGTTTCAACATGTTTCCCTCTTTCTCAAATATATTATTTAAAAAAAAAAAAAAAAATATATATATATATATATATATATATATATATATATAGAAAATGAGTTAAACTATGTCCCTCCTCCTTTTCTCAAATTCCTTTAAAAAGCTGTCCATATTATACCCTGACTTCACTTCCACTCCTCCATGTGGTCTTTCTACTCTGTCTTCTGATTTCACCACTGAGTTGAAAAAGCTTTCTCTAAATTTACCAAGGATCTGTCACACCTGATAGTTCATTCTCAATCCTCATATGTTTTGATCTCAGCCACAGTTCAACTTGATATAATCACCTTCTTCTAGATACCCTCATCTGGGTTTTTTTTTGGGGGGGTATTATTCTCCTGTGATTCTCCAGCTACCTGTATTACTCTTCCTTTTCAGGTTCCTTGGGTTCATCATCCATACCATGTCCTTCAACTGTGTTCCTTTAGATTTTGTTCTTGGGTCTCCTCTCTCTACACAATCTTGGTAACATCACCAGCACTTATGAGCTGTCACTTGTGCCACCTCTCTGTAGATGACTCTTCCATAAGAGCCTCAGTCTCTCCTCCAAGCAGGAACACTGCATTATCAATCATTTATTAGACTTTGCAAGTCCAAAGACATCTTAAAATTATTTAACATGTCCCAAATAGAAGTCATCATTTCCTCTAAAATCTCCCGTCCTCTAAACTTCCTTATTTCTGTTGATGGCTCCTCCATCTTTCTAGTCTCACAAGTTAAAGTCTCACAACTGTAAAATTATCATTCACATCTCACTTTATCCAAATCGTGTCACTTTTCCTCACAATCTCTCACATTTAACTTCTTCTGTTGACTCATACAGCTATTACTTTAGTTTAGGACGTCACTGTCATTCACCTATATTAGTTAAACAGCTTCCTAAGTGGACTCTGCTTCAAGTCCTTTACTACTACAGTCCAATCTTGCTCATTGCTGCCAAAGCAAATTTCCTTTAAAATAAGGTCTGATTATCCCCTTACTTAATTCCAGGGCTTTCTTTTACTCGCCGAAATCCAGCCAAACTGGTCTTCTCTCTGTTGCTCACACAGGACAAATACTCATGACACTGAGTCTCAACTCTGTGCTTTCCCGTAAGCCAAGGGGTTTACTCACTCCTTATTTTTGCCTCACTATGTCTCGATTTCCTTTCACATTCAGCTCAATCACCATCTTTTGCATTAAGTTTTTCCAGATTCCCAATTGTTATTGTTCCTGCTTAAATTACTTTGTAATTAACTGCTTTGTAAACATTTATCAATTTTACATTTTGTTATATATACATTTTCATATATACTTATCTCCTTCACTAGAATAGAAGCTTTTGGTGAATGGGATTAATTTTTTCTTTGTACTTGCATCCCAAGTATACTGTATACAGGGACTTGAAAAACAGCATAGCAAAAGGTCAAAGGGATTTTTTGGGTACTTATTATTTTTATTCATCTTGATCTAACTTAAAGCCTTGATCAATTTCTTGCTGCTTTACACCCATATTCACTGTCAATCTATTTCAAGTTAGCTGACTTCCTCTTATACAGGCCCTTGGAGTACACCACTAGTCCCAAGTCCAAAGAACTCTAATCATGAGAACAGTCTAGATATACCTCATCTTTAGAAGGAAAGATCTTTCCCTTTACAGCTACCTGAACACCCCAAAATATCAGCATTCCTTGGACAGTGTTCACACAATGTCCATAGCAGTTCCAGTCCTCTAACCTGAAGGGCATTATTCTTGACTGAGACCAGCTCTCTATACATGCCATTCTGTCTTTTAAAATAATAAATTTATCAATACAAATTTAGGGGAGCCCTAGAAAAGCACTTCTGAAAAGTTCAGTGCAAAAACACTTACTTTTGTCAGTAGGGCTGAAATTATCCCTATGGAAGAAACACATAAATGAACACCATAGTTTGGGCAAGACTGTTCTAATTTCAAATTCAAGTCTGTTCAAAAAGCAATATTTTATAATTTTGCTCCTCAATATCTTAGTCTTAAGCTTTCAACCCTCTACATCAGAAATTCTTCATTTGATATCCATGAACTTAACTGTTTCAATATAATTAATTTCCTTGGTCTATTTTATCTATGCATTTAAAATTATCATTCTGAGGGATTCATGGTACATTTCTCATAAGACTGTCAAAGAAGTCCATAAGACTTTTTTAAATTTAAGAAAACTTGTTTTAGGATCATATCATTACATGTTCATTAAGTAATCCAATTTTCACTTATTAAAGCCTAGTCATAAATTTACTAAGTAAAACTAGCTACTTAATGCCTTACTAATCTTTGGTTTCAATTTCTTCTCAATGAGTTCACTTCACTTGCCATGCAAGATATAAAAAACCTAGCTACTACGAAGTGGATGTTCAGTCAAGTTCTATAGAATTTCCATTGCCCTGCAAGGATGCCTTTCTGATCCACCACTGTAGTTGCCATGATCAATGTGGAAACAGAAGGGAATAGTATTTTGTTTTTATTAATAAGAAACTGTAGCCTTTTTATTGGCTGTTTCTCCCAGGCTTAAAATCTCCAGTACTTAAGTTTACTTCAAGTCTCAGCTACAACTCCACCTTCTACAATAAGCCTCTCCCAACCCTATTTTTAGTGCCACCTTCTCAATTATCTCATATTTATCACACACACACACATATCTGTTTGCCTCAATTTTCTCAAGTGAAAAATGGAGATAATAATTGCACTTTCTTTTCAGAGTTGCCATATCAAACAAAATATTTATAAAGTGCTTAGTTTGGCACACAGTAAATGCTATGCTTTAGTTATTATACTAAACAAAGAGGTATTAGAATTTAATGACTACAGAATCACAAGGTCATACCTATACTTTAGGAAAAAATAACTGACAATTATATGAAGCATACACTACAGAAAGGAGAGCCTTGGAAGACACTAATTAGGTGGCTATTATAATAAATTAGTGGCCATATATGTCAAGTTGTGAAATGAGGTTAAATCTGAGGTTGTGAACCTGAATACCTGGTGGTATCTTCAACAGAACCAGAAAAGATCATAAGAGAGATGGGTTTGAAGGACAAGAGAGGAAGTTGTTTTGAACTTGTTTAATTTCAAGTGGCTTGGAGATCTCTAATATAAAATATCCAATAGACAGTTGGTGATGTGAAACTGGAGCTCAGTAAAAAAGTCTAGAGTAAATACTGATCTTGGTCATCATGAGCTAAGAAATATGGGAGGAAGATGATGGTTGTCAATAAAGATCACTGGGTAGAGAAAATGTCCTGGGACTCAGCATTACAACGTTATCATCCCTCTCCCAATTTCTGGATACTTTTTCCTTTCAATCACCAGCTCTTCCACTGTTATTCTTTCTATATCACGTTACTCTGTAGCATTTGTCCTGGCAGTTTATAGGTACAAATTTCTCAATTCTGTTTCAAACTCATTTTGATCACATCTGTAAATTTCTAAATTTTCTTTCATGTCTCTCAGGCGTGCTCCATTCCTCGTCTGTACTGTAAGTTTCAGCACAATCCAAATCTTATTTTAACAACTGCTATTTCCATATCTTCTTTTTTAAAGTCTATGCCTTCAATATACAGTAGTGATGAAAATATCACCTCTGCCTTCAATATCTTCAAGGTTTTTAAGATCCATGCCTAAGGGCTTTATGATCCCAGAGATGCTTAACAGGTTTCTTCTGGCAGAATCACATGTTCCTTCATCAATCACTAGGAATGGTAGTCACTAGTTATCAATTAAATGGTAGTCAATACTATAAGTCAAATTCAACAAGTCTTATGAAAACCCAATTACATCCCAGATAAGAACCTAGGAAAGAGTATACTACCTGTTTTATTCACATTAAGTTGACAAAAGGTCCTTAGTAGACAGGTGACAATAGCATATTTCTTTGTTTCCTGTGGTCAGCACACTAAGTTCTTCATGGTGATATCTGTATGTCCCCTCATAAATCTTCTGCTTTCTCCTCAAAGCATCTAGTTCTACCCTCAATGGGGAGAGGATCAAATCTATTACATAACTTTAGCCAGGTCAGTGTTCTTTCTTTCCTTCTCTCTCCCCCCCCTCCCTGCCAGGCAACTTCCTTTTACTCTCTAACCTTCTGACAGTGGTTCAGACCTCTCTTTTCAGACCTTGTTTTCTTCTTAATGTACTTTTTCCATTCTTTAAGGGAATACTTCGTTCTCCCTGGTAATTAAGAGAAGGAAAGGTATTTCTCCAGCCATTCCACTTTCTTAAAAGGAGAGCAACATGCATTTTCTACACATGGAATCATTAACTGGCTTTGAAAAGAATACAGTATAATCTCAACAAGAAAAGGTTTCTTTCCTTTTCCATACCAATGAAAATAGAGACCTTCAAGTCCCATGTTACTTTTACTGGAAAATCTTTTCAGCCAAATACTACATAAACTACCTGTTTCCTCAAAAAAAAATTAAAAAAAAAAATAAAATAAAAAGGCTTACAAGAGAAAAACATAATTCCAAAATATCTGAAAACCTACCAGAAGGTTCAGACATAAGCTTTGGGCTTTTTTTTGACCTCAAAAGGGAGAAACAGGAAGAAAAGGAAGAACTTAGAGAGATTTTAAACAAGACTTATAGAGCTAAATTTTGGCTCAAGATATGGAAGATTAGAACTATCTAAAAATGCAATGGACCACTTTGGGAGGTGTGAATTCTATAGTACTGGAATGCCTGAAGCAAAGGACAATATAACTAATAGGGATATTGTAGAGATGATTGCTACTTTGGCATGAATCTAACTAGGATGACTTCAAAGAGTCCCTGAAATTCTATGAATTTTCAACTCTCTTTCTTGATACCACTTCTAGCTGAGTAGAAGAAACATAGTGAGGTATTCTCTGAGTGCCAAATTCTGTGACACTATCTTTCCATTGACATGCAAGAGTCAAGCACAGTCAGTTTTAGAACAGAAACAATCAATTTTTTTATATTCAGTTTATATCCAGTTTATACTCAGATTATAAAAAGACTTTAATTTACAAAAAGCTAAAAGTTAATTTTTTATTTTCTTATATCATAATACTACCTTTTTTTGGTGCTAGAAAACTATAAGCTGTTATCATGTCTTCATCTCAGCTCTGAAGTGCCCACAAACCACAACAGTGACTTCTAGTTCTGACTCTCCATGAAGAAATGTCGAGTTTCAACCTTCACTTATTCCTCAAGGTTTATAATAAAAAGTAGTTTATAACACTATAGATCGAAATGGCCTTCTATTTTTCACATATGGCATAGTATATTTCAAGCCTGTGTCTTTTAACTAACAATCCTCAGATCCCTTTTTCCCTTCAAGACATAGCTCAAGCAATACCTTTTACATGAATATTTTTCTGATTGCTTCAACTTCTATTATTCCTACCATTAATTCTTTTTATGTTTGTTCTGCATATGCTTACTTATATATTGCTGTCTCCTTTGTTCATCCTTTATCTCCAGCCTTCACACTGTGCTGGACTTCAGAAAGCACCTAGTACAATCCCTGATGTTTTAAAAGATTATAAAAACAGGGAGTAGGAGTTCTTATAACAGTTTTGTTGTGCTTTTTAAAAGTCCTATGTACAAAATTCCAAACACTCATAATTAACAAATTAAGAGATTATCTTAATAGTATAAAATGATTTCTTTAATTTACAAAATGAATGACATTAGTTTACAACCACTACCATCACACTCCATTTCTCTCTCCCTATGATTTTTCAGTGTTAGGAACCCTGGAATTGTTATTAATTCTTGTCTCTTTTTTATCTAGTATTTCCAAGTTCTATTATTTCTTCCCTTGAAATCTGATTCACACTATCTTCCTTCCTAATCCTATCAACATATCTCAAACTCTTTTGAATTGATCCATGCACCTTCCTAGTTGGTTTCCCTACTTCTCTTTACTTCCAATCTATCCTGTATACTATTGCCAGCAAATCTTTCTAATTCTAGTTTCATCATTTCACTACAGTTCAACAATGTATGAAAGGCTCTGTACTGCCTGAAATAAAACCCAAACTTTTACCTTGATTCTAAAGGTTCTCTACCTATCCATTCTTATGTTCCAATAATTTAAACATTAATTAACCCTCCCCGACGCAGATTTTGGTCCCCAATTTCATTCAGAAAACAAATATTGTTTAAAATATCTTTTATTATTTAAATAAATAAAAATAAAAAAACACCAAACTGCCAATATTTTTGAATGAGTAGACTCCTTCTATAAGAACATTATATACAACAACAACAAAAAAAAACATTAAAAATATAAAGTTCTCAAATTCTACAATTTTCCCCACACTAACCTTATGTCTTCCACGAAAAACATTTGCAGTGGCTCCTTGCCCTAGGATATCAGATAGGAGCCACAGATGATTAGAAGTACTCTGCATTTCTGCTCGATTAGGGGATCCACTTCAAATACTGAGGGAAAAAGATTTAAGATATATGTCTTTGTAAATATTTATAAGATATATACATACATCTAAAGTATATTATTTTTTCTTCTAAGCATACAGTCTGATTTCAAATGGGTTCTCAACAACTATCTTAAAAGCTGAAATGCTGAACTATGAAAAAACATTAAATGATTGTGTCTTGACAGCTTATACACTTTCAAAAGAACTAATCTGTGTGCTCTAATATTACATGACAGTTCTGAAAAAAAAAAAAAAAACTACCCTTAGATTTTCTTTCTATAAAATTGCTCCCCAACTTTCTTTGTAAAGATTAATAAATGATTTACTTGTAGGATCTTTAAAGAACAGAAGATAAAAGCAAATTGGGTAAATTTTCAGAAAAAGATTTCAAGAGATTACTACTCCCTTCTAAGCCAAGGGAAATGTAAAGTATTTCAAAGAACAAAATAATAATTTAAATTCGCTGCAATCATACCTGTATATTAAAACAGAACTATTATTGAAAAGCCAAGATTCTTGTAAAAGTCTGCTTCAGACAAGCTACAATTTACTATTTATCCAGATATAACTCTTTAAAATTTAATATGTGTTGTGGTTTTTCTCAGAAGGCAGCCTTAGTCTCAGTTGCAATCAATAATTGATCCAAAATTGCAGCCAGCTGCTAAAAATGCAAACGTTTATTTCTCCTTCTGAATTAGCCCGGTTAGTTGAGGCCTATCTCTCTGCCTGGCTCCAAGAGATCTTGAAGCTTTGTCCTTGGCTTTTGCCTCTGCTTTCTTCAGCCTCCAGCCAGCTCCGACTTGTGGCTTCTCAATCTCCAGTCTGTCCCACCTGAAGAAGTAGTCTTTTCTTCCAGAGTGTTCTGTCTCAGAGCCCTGTTGATGTTCTGGAGAAATTCCTCTTTTGCTCCAAGAGCTTCCTTCATTTATGTGATCTCCCAAAGGTTAACTCTGCCTTCTGGAGGGAGAGGGATTCTGGGTTATGTCCCAGAGTACTCTCTGGTCCTGAGAGAGGTGTGAATTCAGACTAAGCCAGCCCTGAATTTTCGTGTGAACTCCATTGAGTACTTAGATACTTATGAGCTCTCTAAAGGTATGAACACAAGCATTGTTCAATCAGTTCCACTTAGTATCTTGTGTTTCAGGTTCTGGCCCAAAATAATTCTAAGAGTAAATTAACTCCAATGTCTTAACACTTTGTAAAGTAATGTCTTAACACTTTAGTAAAGATTCCAACATCTCCCCTTTTCTTTTGATTTAGAACATAGGTGGTCATAACCTCCTTGTCTTCTTAAGGAGGTGAGGACTCCAAAAAGGTGATCACGCCTTCCCTGACATCTCAGAAAGGGAGATGAAAATACCAAAGGAAATAGAAAATCAAATCAGATTAGGAGGTTTCTAAAGGGGCTCACTTGAAACAAGGTGTACATAAATCCATCAATATGGGAGGCATTACACATAGTTACATAAGCACATAGCAATATAACACAGGCTAGTAGTAGTGTAACAAACAACATGAATTAACAGGAGAATTTACACATTAAAACATTGTCCATTAGTTCATGTGCCAGGAATCCAATGATTCCTGTAAGCTTTGAGGTAAACAATTTTTCATATACAACATTATACATGTCCATAAGTTCTAAAAATAGTCCAAAAGGAACCCATTGTCCATCAATATAACACAGTCTAGTAGCAATGTAACAAATAACATGAATCAACAAGAGAATTTGTACAATTGTCCATAAGTCCTAGAAATAGTCCCAATGAAGTCCATTGTCCATTAATGTGCCAAGAATCCAATAATAGATTTTAAAAGTCTCATTATCATCCATGCTCTTTCAGTATCAAATGTTTCTTGAATCTTCTCCTTTGTTTAGAGGTTTTTCTTTTTCTCTTTCTCTCTGATGATCAAGGCAAATACGGCTCGTTGGCACCCATCTGATTCCTTCTCCTCCTGTAGAGATACAAGCAAATCCCCTTCCCCAAGCAATTAACCTATCTGGTCCCTTCTTCCATTCACCACTTTCTGGCTCTCTCCACATCACCTGGCGATTATCTAGAGATAGTGGAGCTGCTCGCACTGGACACTGCTCTTCTGGTGGGTTATAAAACCTGTCTGCTGGAGCCAGTGCATCTTTATCAAAAATTAAAAAATTAATGGTATAGAGAACTTAATTTAGAAGTTCTCTAGGGTTACTGGTGGCTCCCCCTTTCCTTAAAGTGTCCTTTTAAACGCTCAGAAGCCCTTCTGGTGGTGGCTTGAGGGGAATCTTCCCTAATGTAAACTTCTTTGCCACAAACTGTTTGAGCTCCTCAGCTGTCAGTTCATTCTTGGGTGTGAACAGGTTCTCAGCTGTGTTACCGGCCCCGGACGGCGGCCCAGAAGAGGAGGGGCCACCGGGCCCAAAGCCGCTGGTGGGCAGTCCAAACAAGTTGGCCCCCGAGCCCGAGGGGCCGAAGCCACCCCCCCCTGTTGCGCCACCCTCTCCCCCAAAAGCAGGGGTGCTGGTGGCACCTGCTGTGCTTAATGGGGAAGAAGCAGGAAATCCTGAAAACCCAGCTGATCCAAAGCTAAAAACTTCCGGGATTTTGAATGAAAAAGATGCTGCCGAGACAGTGGAGGACTTCCCAAACCCAAAGGAAGTGGGAGTGGAGGAGGTCATTGTCGAGCCGGAGGAAGATGCAGCCGTGAGTGCCAGGGAGGCCGGTGAGCCAAAGACAGAGGTGCTGCTGCCTGATGGGGTGGCCCCAAATCCCGAAGTGGGCTTAAAACTGAAATTCTGGACACTGCTGCTGCTGTTATTGCTGCTCCCTGGGAAGGCTGCTGAACCGAATGTGGAGGTTGGCTGACTCTGAAATCCAAAGGTAGGAGGAACCACTTGTCCCCCTTC
The DNA here is from genome assembly GCF_902635505.1 of Sarcophilus harrisii. Taxonomy (NCBI): domain Eukaryota; kingdom Metazoa; phylum Chordata; class Mammalia; order Dasyuromorphia; family Dasyuridae; genus Sarcophilus; species Sarcophilus harrisii. The sequence goes on from NC_045430.1 coordinate 74,941,630, forward strand.
ATTCTTCAGTTTAGAAAACAATGCTCCTTTGGTTGCTGAATTTATGTTCTTCAGCTCAAGTAACCTGCTCTTCCACAGGTTTACTAATTGCTGGATAGAATTCAGATAGCTTTGTAAGTTATTGCTGCTTATATAGTTAGAATATTCAAGTCTCAACTCTTCTGGTGAAATATCTGTAAAACCTGATATATTTGGCCTTTTTTTCACTGGTGAATAAACAGAGAACATCCACTGCCCTGAAGATTCCCAAACCTCCATGTCCTTTACTATTCCTTCAATCAGTTTATCCTCTTCATCCACTTGGTTAGAGTTCAGTGAAGAGAATCTATTCTGAGAAAACCCCACATTTCTGCTTCCACTACTTGAAGCTCCTGAGTCAAAGGACCCAAAGGATGTCTTCCTTGGATCTCTGCTGCCCCCCCGAGTTGTGGATTTGGAGAAATTAGATGGTTGGATGACATCAGAATATCTCCGAGAACTGTTGCTCCATCCCCCTCGGCTACAACCGGAGGGCACCGCCGGGTACTGCTGCGGCCGAGGCCGACCCCCGCCACTGCCCCCTCTCCGGTGCTCGTTCCAGCAGCGCTCCCCAAAGGGGCAGCGGCCCTGCAGGAAGAAGTGGCAGATGGTCATGGCGGTGGCAAGGCCTGAGGCCCGACGTACGTCCGAAGCAGCCTCCCACTGCTCCTCCTACTCTATATTTTGGACTGCAGCGGTGACAGATGACTGACCTATGCTCACTATTTATGTGAACAGAATACCGTTAAAAGGATTAGTAGACACGGGTGCAGATCGTACTGTCATTAGAGGTGCCAGCTGGCCCAGTCACTGGCCAAAGATTAAGGCAGACACCTACAGGGACCTAGAGGTCCCTGTTTGGGCGCCAGAATGTTGTGGTTTTTCTTGGAAGGCAGCCTTAGTCTCAGTTGCAATCAATAATTGATCCAAAATCGCAGCCAGCTGCTAAAAATGCAAACCTATCTCTCTGCCTGGCTCCAAGAGATCTTGAAGCTTTGTCCTTGGCTTTTGCCTCTGCTTTCTTCAGCCTCCAGCCAGCTCCGACTTGTGGCTTCTCAATCTCCAGTCTGTCCCACCTGAAGAAGTAGTCTTTTCTTCCAGAGCCCTGTTGATGTTCTGGAGAAATTCTCCTTTTGCTCCAAGAGCTTCCTTCATTTATGTGATCTCCCAAAGGTTAACTCCGCCTTCTGGAGGGAGAGGGATTCTGGGTTATCTCCCAGAGTACTCTCTGGTCCTGAGAGAGGTGTGAATTCAGACTAAGCCAGCCCTGAATTCTCGTGTGAACTCCATTGAGTACTTAGATACTGGAGCTCTCTAAAGGTGTGAACACAAGCATTGTTCAATCAGTTCCACTTAGTATCTTGTTTCAGGTTCTGGCCCAAAATAATTCTTTCTAAGAGTAAATTAACTCCAATGTCTTAACACCTTGCAAAGTAATGTCTTAACACCTTAGTAAAGATTCCAACAAATACATTGCCTAAATTTAGAACTTTTTCTTTATACACATACACACATATAAAATGCTACAGTATGTTATATAGTATATAAGATATAAAGTAATTTCATTTATATGCTACTACTCTGTATATTATACCACAACATACTAGCAGTTGCTGTGCTATAGTGTGTATATATTCATTAAGGCACCATTTTATAGTATACTAATTAGCATATGACTATACTATATAATTGTTGTTTAGTCCTTCATTTTGGAAGAGGACCAAGACATTAGGGAAGTGAGGACAAGACACATAAGTGAACCATAGGTTTAAGCGAGGGAGAGCTGCGCAAGGTCACCTGTCTCACTTTCTTCTACAGAGCCAGGACTGGAGATGACCCTGGATGAAGGGGGAGACTTGGCCTTTTTAAACTAAGGTCTTCTACGGGTGTCAGTTTAACTTGGGCCACACCCATTCAGTAATCAAAGCTAGATGTAAATGGTGACAAAGAATGGCCTCTTTTACCTAGTCAGAAAACAAAACAACAAAATCCACAACTAAATAAATAAATAAAAGTATTCAGAAGAGAAGAGGGTTTCTGGCAAAAAAAAAAAAAAAAAAAAAAGACTGCTATTTTCATTCACTCAGAGTCAATCTAGCCCCAAACAACGATCACTTGGAGCTTGGCTGGGGACCTATGTTGGACTAATCAATGAAAGTCAGGGTTGTTTTGGTTTAAGACACAGTCTTTAACAGAAAAAATCTGGTCAGTAAATTCCCAGATATCTTGGGAGAATTTTTAAGAATGTCAGTAGGTAAAATGTATATAATAATGTGTGGTATTAGACACCATGCTATGTTGTACTATGTGACTATGTTATATATCTATCTCATACATATGTATATTATGTATCATTATTATATATGTATTATGTATATTACTACACATGTATTTTACATACACACACACATATATATAATCATTAGGCACCGTGCTGTATTATACCGTATTGTGCAACTATGCTATGTTTACATTAGGCATCAAGCTATAGTATATTTAATTAGTACATGGGTATACAATATATCGCATGCCATTAGGCACCACGCTACTGTATCCAATATGGATAGATTCCGTGTGACTATACCCTTAGGCGCCATGCTACCCAGACTACACGGTGCGATAACCCCACTAGCACTGCTAACATCAGGCATCGGCTAACACATCTAGTGAACCTTACTATAGCACCACACAGTGCGGCCCCCCCCCCCCCCCCCCCCCCCCCCCCCCCCCGGTGCTTACACCGCTCGGCATCATGCTGGGCGCACCAATCAGTGCCTAACTATACACGCTTACATAACTTAGGGACCGTGCTAAGACACACTATACGCACATACACATGTCACTGGGCATCACGCCGTAGGCTGCACTACACGCAGCTGGACGTGGTTTCGCAGGGACCACAGCAAGCACCCTCAGACACGACTCAAAGCACCCGCGCTGGGAGCTGCGAAAGTAAGCGTGATTCAGCAGCCCTTCCGAGCCGCAGGACTGTGGCAGGCGCGGCGTGCGGGAGAGCGGCGCTCCCCTCCACGCGTGGGGAGACCAAGGCTACCGTACCTGCCAGGTGGGCCGGCTTCGGCAGCGCCGATGCTCCACAGGTAGGGAGGAGGTTAGAGGGAAGACTCCGGGATAAAGGTGCCCATTTTCCCGGGTGCTTCCAACAGACTTGGCGCACTGAGGCAGAGAGAAGCTGAAAGGGCCAAGGGGACCAATTAGGGAAAGACCCCAAGAAAACGCGAAGAGCGGCTCCGGCTTCCGGGGTGGTGCGGGGGACCCCCTCCCCAATCCCGCCGGCGGTAAGCCTGCCCGGTTCCAAACTTCCCCCGTTAGACGGCGGGGGCAGGAGCGGGCCGCATTAACGAGATGACCGAGGTGGGTGGGTGAGCGGGGGGTTGGGTAGGTGGGAGGGCCCGCCCGGCCCAGGGAAAGAGGATGGAGGCTCCGGCCGCCCGGCCCCGCCCCCCGCTAGGCTGCCGCCCGGCTCTGACTCAGCATTCTCTCCTCGGCCCCTCTTCGGGGTCTGGAGCCCTCTGGGGCGCGGCTTAAGTTTGCCTGCCCGCTCCCGCCGGCCGCCACCCCCGCTGCCTCACTCACACGGGTCAGGGTCCCAGGCGCCGCTCGGCTTTGGCCTCCTCCTCACGCCCCGGGACACTTCCTGTTAGGCGAGCCTGGCCCGGGCGGCCACGTGACTGGCCCGAGCGTGCGCGTGTGCGCGCCCTCCCTACGGGCCGGCCGCCCGACGTAGCGCAGCCCCGCAGCCTCCTCCCCCTTTCCCGGGCTCTTCCTCCGCCCAACTCTGCCCCAGCAGCGCGTCCTCTCCCTGCCCATCTCCCCGGGCTCCCGCCAGGCGCCTCCTCTCCGCCCCTGTCTCTTTTCCGAAAGGGGAGAGTGCGAGACGCCAGTGTCCGCCCCGAGAAAGGGCCGTTCCTAGACCGGCTGTGCCTAACCCCGATGCCGCCCCGCCCACCAAGCCCGGCAAAGGGGCCCGCTCCCCGCTCCGGGGGAGGCAAAGCCCGGCAAAGCTACTTTTGTTAGCAGGGAAGTAGATGTGCCGCGCCTACCCACAAGAGAAGGGGAGGGGAAGAACCTTCCCGGCCCCCTCCCCCCTCCCCAGTGTGTGCCCGTCCAGTCTCGTTTGGAAAAGGAGGCCACTGAACGGACACCAGTTAGCAAGAACCAGGGATTTCCAGAACAGAAGAACCCAGACCCCCCCCCCCCCAAATCCTCCCGCTCCCCTCACCGCCCACCACTTAGTGACATTAGTTTGCATGGCAGGGAGGTGACGGCTTCATTCTTCTCGGCCTGGTGCTGTTGGTCTTGGTGGCCCAGTAGATGCTGGGGACCCCCCCCCCTACAGTCTTTTAGGTTTAGTGGCAAGATTTCTCCTCCAACTTTGCAAACTCCGGGGCCCCCAAGAATCACTGCATGCTCTCCAAATGGACCCCTTTTCAAAGAAGAGTAAGATTTATGGCAGTGAAGACTGAGGGCCCAGCCGCGTAGGAAGTTGAACCAGCTCTCTAAGGTTCTAACACCTAGATTTTTTTCCTGCTCTTTTTTTCAGTTTAAAATCTATTTTATCCATGCCTAGGTAAGTCTACAAGTAATGGTCAGTATTAGCCTATTCTCCAGGAGTAGTACCTGGGGATTTCTTTTCCGGCCTTCCTCGCTGATGTTTATCAGATGGCTAGACCAGTTCATTAAAACTCTCATCAGGTAGACTAAATTCATTTAACTTAAATTCTAATCAGATACTTAAACTCGCTTTACTTAATATAAACTAGTTAAATTCATCCACCAGAGTGCAGAGAGCCACTGCTTCAGCCCTAGACAATATCAACCATCGCCCAGTTGAAGCTCAAGATTAAAGGCTCTGGTTCCTGAATACTGAGCCTTATCTGTTTCTCAAAAGTGTTACCAAAGAATGAGTACACTGGATATTACAATTCAAAAGGCCTTGAAGAAATAAGGCATATATGTACATCCCCTTCCTATCACTGATAATATCTAGGTCTGTGCAATGGAAATAGTCCTGGATCTGGTCAGGAAAACATGGACTTCAAACCCAGGTAGCAGATAGGTCAAGGAGAAGTCTACCTACCTAGCTTTGGGACTAGACAAGTCACTTAACCAAAAGGTCACTTCAATTTGCTCATGCGCAAAATGGAAATTATGATAGAACTCATCAGCAATCAATCATCCAGCATTAGGAGGATAAAATGATGTTTATAAAGCATTTCACTAACATTAAAGCATATATAAATACTATCTAATATCAATATATGAAGAGAAAATACTGTTAATAACTTATGCTTGTCCTTCCACACCCACCTTGATTGATACTTGACACTCCACAAAACTAAAGCCTGTTTTCTATAATTGATCTATTTTCAACACAGCTGACACAGCTCATTCCTTCCTTTGTTGAATGGTTGAATATTTGTTAAATGTCTACCATCTGGTAAAGCATACTGTAACAATTTTTAGATTATAGTAAAAACACGTCATGTGTAATTCCAATATCCATATTTTACTATAGAAAAGCCTTAATTTATTAATTTCTTACAATTCCAATAACTTTTTCACATAAATATAATGAAAACCTTTTTATCAGTAATGAATTCTATAAATATATGAAAACGCATGGAAACTTTATATTTCTATAAAGTTTACAAAATCATTCTCCAAAATATATCTATGGGACAGATAGTATAAGAATCATTATCATCATACATATTTGATTTAAAAAAAGTCTAGGTCCTTCCAGGGGCTCTTAAGCTGGGGGTCTATGAACATCTTTTGATTTTATTAACTGAATTTCAAGATAATTGCACTTCCTGTGTAATCATATATATTGTATTTTATGTATTTGAAAATCTGATTCTGAATAGTTCATAGGTTTTCCCAAACTGCTAATGGGCACCAGGATACCAAAAGAAAGTTAAGCAAAATTTTTAAAGGGTTAAGGAAGGCTTTCAATGAAGCTCCATGTTGAAAACATTTTCCAACTCCCAGTAATGAATTCATTCTGTAACATAACAATTCCAAAGTGTTATGTAAAAAAAATTATTGCCCAACATTTAAACATCTATAGAATTTGTATGAAAGACAATGATTAAGTTTTTTTTTTTCTAGTTATGGTAGTAAACTTTCATTTCCCAATATATCCATTTATAGAAGCCATTTGTACAAATCTATGCTCCAAAAAAATTTGAGACTAAATTCTGTCATCAAAAGACATCTAGTTACCCAAAGCAATACTATTTACTAGGAAATTTGATAGTGCCAGCTCCAGGTGCCTATGGAAACATGGGTTTTTCACATGTAATTTGGAGGAGTCAAAAATGTTGAAATATCCAAGTGATTCTGTCAGTTGTTGCCCTACTCATAGGACTAGAAGCTGAAGAGACCCAAGATGCCATCCAATCTAGCTCTTTCTTTACAGCTCTTATTTACTGAGTCTCAGAAAGGCCATGACTTACTCAGGTCTACTAAGGGTCAAGGCTTTAAAACCAAAACTTGCTAAACTCCAAGTACAGCATTCATTTTTTTCCCTAAGTGCCAATTACAGTCTAGAACCTTAATTCTAGGTATACCAATTCAAAAATATTAACCAGTGTGTGCCCTCAAAGGTTTTTAGGGAAATTATTCAGGGCAAACTTGTACATAAAACATAAGTGATTTCTGGAGAAAGGGAGGGCACTAGCAATTGGAAGGATCAGAAGATGCTTCTGAAGGAGACTTGAACTGAGTTCTAAAGGGAATTACAAAAGGAAGCAAAGGAAGGAGCTAAGTCAAGCAAAGATAGTTTGGGCAGAGGCACCAAGAAAGGGGATGGAATGTTGGATAGAATGTTAGGTGGAATGCTGAATGTAACAAGTTAAAATAATAGGCAATTTGTCTAAAGAGGTAGGGTTTGAAAAGCCAAACACTGAAGTTTGTCTTTTATCCTAAAAGAAATGAAGTGTTTGAGATTTCTTGAGCAGGAAAATAATGGTCAGAACTGCATTTTAGAAGATCCTTTTGAAAGCAACATAGATAGATTGGAAAAGGAATTGGGAAGGTAAGAAAGCAAACTTTTATTGAGCACCTATGTCCCAGTTACTGTGCAAAGCTTTACAATTATTTGATTATATCCTGAAAATACCTTGTGAGGTATTATTGTCCCTATTTTGTAGAGATAATATCCCTATTTTACAGTTCAAGAAACAAGAATGCTAGTATAAGTGACAGGGACTGCATTTGAACTTGGGTCTTCTTGACTCCAAGTCCAATTCTTTATCTAGCTGTCCTTAGGAGACAGCAATCAGGAGACAATTATAATAGTCCAGGCAAGAGATAATTGAGGACCCGAGATAGCACAGCTAGAGATATGAAATTAAAAGATTTCATCTTCGGAAGGAAAGCTGTAGCAAATCTGGACAGCACGCTAAAAAAGAGAAACATCTTGCTGTAAAAACTATGTACAAAGCTATAGTTTTTCCATTTGCAACATACAGCTGTGAGAATTGGGACTATCAGGAATGCCACAAAATCAAAGATTTAAAATTGTGGTACTGGAGAGTCTTCCAAATCAATACTTAAATTAACTCAGGGTATTCCCTGGAAGGTCAAATACTGAAGGTGAAGTTTAAATACTTTGGTAGCATAATGAAAAGATGGGACTTGGAAAAGACCTTGATGCTGGGAAAGATTGAAAGCAAAAGGAAAAGGAGATGGTATAAGGCTGATATAAGTATATCAGAGAATAAGATGGATAGTGTTATGAAAATAACGAACATGAACTTGGACAGACTTCAGAAGATGGTAGAGGACAGAAGGGTCTACTGTGCTGTGGTCCATGGGGTTATGGATAGTCTGATGACTGAACAACAGTAGAATAGTGATTGATGGAGAGAGGGGCACAGATGAAAAATATATTTTCAAAGTAGAATTGAGAACAACAAAAGATATCAAGTCAGAGATTCCTATTGCTATCTGTCCCTTTTTCTCCTAAAACAAATACCATGATCCTGGTGCAGGTACTCTTCAGGTACTCTCTACTTTAATAGCCTGCTGGCTGGTCTCCCTGCTCCAGTCCATTCTCCACTCAGCAACCAAAACCATCTCAATACACAGCAGATCTGACCATGTTACCACCCCACACTTGGGTGCATCCCTATTACCTGTAGTAACAAATATAAATTCCTTTTAAAGCCCTTCACAACCTGAACCCTCCTAACCTTCCTAAGCTTTACAGCCCTCCTTATACTCTACACTGAGGTGACACTATCCTTCTTACAGTTCCTAGCACATCACAATCTTGAGACTGCATTTTCATCATGCCTAGAATGCTCTTCCTCCTCATTATCTCAGGGCTTCCAAGGCTTCCTTCAAGATGCAGCTGGAATCCTACATTTTGCCAGGAGTTTCTCTGGGTTTCACACAAACCCATGCTCCAGTGCTTTTTCTAAGCTTAATACTATTTTGCATAGATGTACATAGTTGTTTATAAATTTTTACATTAGAATGTGCACTTCTTAAGGGCAGGATCTATTAAAACTTTTTTTTTTTAATTTAAAAAAAAATTTTAAAAATTTTTTTAAATTTTAAAATTTAAATTTAAAATTTTTAAATTTTTTCTTTTCTCCATACCTCTAGTGCACAGCACCTGGCACATAACATACTGTATACTTAATAAATCCTAGTTGACTTGGGTTTTAAAGTATATTCCAAAGCAGTACTTTGTTGGCAGTCAATCTTCAAAGAATTTGAGTTGGAAGAAATCAAGCTCCTCACAAATGGTCACGTAGCCTCTGCTTTAAAATCTCCCAGTGATAAGGGAAATTGCTATTTTTACCTTGAGCAGTTCAATTTGTTTTTAATTTTTCAAACACCTTTAATCTTATATTAAACAGATGCTTCCTCTGCCACAATTTGTTCCTACTTTTGCACCAACGAGTCGTTCATTTTAACATGATTACCAAATATTATGTGGTTTCCTAACTGAATGTGGGAGCAATTAATCAATGACTATTTGATCTGTACACCTATTTTATAAAGCTATATATCTGGGGACACACAGAAATTTCTTGGGCAAAAAGGATTGCAAATGGAAAAAAGTTTGAAAAGTTCTGTTTTCAAATCATGCTTTAATTTGAGATGACATACCATTCTCTAGAATTATTCTTTACGTTAATTATAGTATTTTGGTTAAACCAAGCCTGTGACAAACAATAGTCTAGTTATTTTGTGCACAGGTATGTTAGGAATCTCTGTCTGAGATTGTTGGTATATCCCAAAATTACAATCAAAAATGATAGCTACATCATACTACTAACAAACTCAAACCATAAATTCTTTCTACATAAACTGCTATTTGACTGTGCATCTTTTTCCATCTTGTACTTTTCTTTAAAAAAAAAAAAAAAAATTCAGTATTCCTTTAAAATTTAATTTTTCTCAACGTTCCTAGCCAACTAAGCCTTTCTAGATTCCAACTGTGCTGTAAATTACCTTGTTGTTATTTGACCATTACAGAGAGGTGGTACCAGGATGAGGGGAGATGGACCTAAATGCAACGGGAGGTTTAACAAATCTTAGTCTGAGTCCACACCCATTCAGTGATTATGATTGGTTAACAATTATATTGGAAAAGTACTTAAAAACAAAAAAATTCAAGCTGCTACCTACAGTGCCATTAACATATCTATCTTTCTAGACTTTACATTATTCACTAGTCTTCATCCTAACCATTTTTAAAAAAATGTTGGAAATAAAAAGACCAAGGTAAAGCCTTATCAGTTAGCACTTTTTTACTTTTTACCAAACTTTAAACAACTTGACTCTATCGATAGCCTTTGATAATGATCTTTCATATAACTGTGAAACATAACTCAATACATATAACTCAATCTAGCTCTCTCAAATCTTATCCATACTACCCTCCCCCTAATTCAGATTTATGATTTCATTGGTACCAATACTGCTTCAAAAACTCCTTACACTTATGCAGACCAAGACAATACAAATATTGAGTTTGTCTAGTGTCTTGTTTAATCTAAATAAAATGTTTTCTTGATCTGCTAATCTTGTAAAAAAGCAAAGACTGACTTTTCATTACTTCCCAAGGGATTAAAATTGGAAGATCAAATCCTCTTTACATATGAGGAAATTTGGTCAGGCAGCAAGTATCATAACTCAGGTCACAAAACCAAGGAAATTGCAGTATCAAGACTAAATTCCAGTCCTGTGCTATTTCCCCCTTATTTGTACTAGAATATATATATATTACTCATCATTAGTCAATTCAGGTTACTTCTGAGTGACAGATACAGCTTTACTGGAAGTACTCACAGACAATAATCTTGGATGTTACCAGAGATCCAGGCTCACTGATCCACCTTGACTAAAGCTTTTCTAGAACAATATGAGGTCATATAGCCCAATCCTCTCCTTTCATAAAGGAGGGAACTGAGATCTAAAAAAGTGTGACTTATCCAAGGCTACACAGCTTAGGGAGGAATGGAAGCAAACATAAACCCCAAGCTCTTTCTAGTGGCCTGACTTGGAAGCTGCCAGGAATCCACAAAGCTGAGCCCAAGTTCCCACCCTTCCCCACCATGATTCTGAGCAGAAGTAGAATTATTCAGTTTTCCAAAACAGAGAGCAAGTTGCCTAAATAACAATTTCTTAAATTGTATCTTATGAGTACTAAGCATAAGGTCAATGTCTCATTTGACCTTTTATGACAGTCAGTCATATTTCCTGAAGAAAAGGACTCTTGGGGGGAAAGGGAGGGAGGAAGGATGTTCAAGTAAATCCAGGGTTACACAAAGAGCCCCTTAAAAAAAAACCTTATTCGGTTTACACTTCCTGGCTGCCCTGGGTCTTCTTTCTTTACTGTCCCTATGCTCACTAAGCTCATTAAGCTTCCATAAATTTACTAATTGTCTTTATGCTGATGGACTCCCAGAACTCCATTTCCAGCCATAGTTTCTTTTCTTTTCCCAAAATCCAATCTCCACGACAACTAAACCAGACAGCCTGTAGACATTGCAAATTCAATGTGTCAATGTGTCCAATATCAAGTTCATTATCTTTTCCCCTCAACTCACAACTTTCCTATTTGTGGCAAGGTGGTTATCATCCTTCCAGTTACTCAAATTCACAGCAATGGTGTCATCCTCAGTTTCTATATCGACTTGGAATCCATCCCTTTCTGTTTTCACTTCATTACCACTCATTTTGAGGTCTTCCTCATCTCTCACCTACATTATTCTTGTTAGTCATTTTTTTCAGTTTGGTCTGACTCTTCATGACCTAATTTGATGTTTTCTTGGCAGAGATAGAGTGATTTGCCATTTCTTTATTCAGTTCATTTTACAGATGAGGAAACTTGAGGCAAACAGGGTCAAGTTGACTTGCCCAGGTCACACAGCCAGTGTGTGAATTTAAAACCAGTAAAATTAATTTGACTTCAGACATAATAATCTATCACTGCCTGCATTTGTTAACATCCTTAATTTTCTTCAAGGTTCAGTTTGTGTTATCTTCTATGAAGCCTTTTTGGATGCACCCCCTTCACACTGTGTCTCTACCTATTATATATATGAAGGCAGGAACTATTTTTGTCTCATATGCCCAGTGCCAGGTATACAGCCTGGCAAAGAATGTACCTGGGTGATTATCTGGAGCTTAATCTATACTCAATTCTTCTATATTAATTCTATATTAATCTATATTCAATTCTTCCAAGATTACAAAAATCAACTCAACAACCAAAATCAGCTCAATGCATCTGAGCTTTCTTTCAGCACCCTGGGATATATTTGTTTTGGTAGAGTGATGTGATTTAAATTTAGAGCTCCTGCCCCAAATGCTAACATTTTGCTTAGACATCCTCTTGACATTCTGAAGAAAGGAAAAGCAGAGGTACTTAGTTGGGGGCTGGGGATGTGAAACAGTCCACACTTGTGAACACAATTGCTTCTTTCCCTTCCTGACTTCATCCCCTGTTCTTCCCACTCATACAAAAAACCACAAGTCTGACATGAGAAGCAGAAAGTTCTGGTACAAATGATGGAAGAAGAGTGGGAGAAATGACACAAAAATGTGAAGGCTGAGAGTTTTAATTTTGGATGGCTGTGATCATTCATTTCAGGGTAATTGAAGGAGGTTTGGTTGAAAAGATTGCCATGTGGGGGGGAAAAATGCTTCTTGTATTTCTTGGATCATTGCTCCCTTGAAGACATATGAACAAAATGAAAATGCCAGCGTGGCCTACCTTGACCAAAATCCTATGCCAAAAAAGATGGAGCTAAATTAAAATAGGGTTAGCTTTACAAATAAAATTTAGAAAAACCTGTAGTGCTTAAAATTTTGCCAAATAGATATACATATATGTATAAATATACATAATATACATAAATATACATAAATTTTTGGGAAAAGAATTCCTAAGTATGGAGGGACACTAATTCCAAGAGTTCACATCTACAAAACCACTTTATAGTTTATTGCTTTCCTCAAAACAACCCTACCTTTTGAGGTTGATAGTAAAAAATCATCCTAACTGACAGGTTTAAGTTGCACCATTAAGAGCAGATGGCAGGAACAGAGCCAAGATCTGAACCCATACCTGGATACTAAGACTGGAGTCTTTCCCCACAAATCACCATCTCTTTCTCCCCCTTCCTTCCTGCTAACATTATGAATATTTTGGGAAAAATATGGCTAATATAAAGTATGAACAATGACGTAAAAGAAAAACTTGGCTGAATTCACTACATAAAATTTATTTTTTTTATATAAAAATGTATAACCAGCACCTACTTTTAAATCAATTAATTTATGAAATCACTGTGTTCTGTAGGAAACACATGTTAGCATTAAAACAGCTTAAAGAAATGTCATGGCTATCTACAAAAAAATCAGTTTTGATTTTTTTCTTCCACATTTTAATATTGGCATACATGAGGGAAAATTAAATTGTGTTGAACGTGTTATAGTCGATAATTCTTTTTAGAATATACATTGCTTAATCACTGCTATGGTCTTTAAAGACTTCAATTAAATTTCAAATAAAAAATAAAAGAGACCATGACAGCTTTGCTGTAATTTTTACAGCAATTTTTTTTTTTTCTATACAACAATCTCTGAGTAGGCATGCAGGTCAACTTATTCATGTTGTTCCATACCTGTATTTAAGCCAACTCAGTCATCTCATTTTTTACAGAAAAATGCTAAAATACATATTGCAATAAGCACAAAGCAACTTTAAAAAGATCCACCAGTATTAATGGCACAAAAAAAATACCATTTGTATAAATTATTAACTGGAGTTCTTGATCATGGAAATTGGTACAAGGATTTCCAGTGTGATCCTTAGGGCTTTGCTCTCTGAAAGAACACCTGTTAAAAAAAAAAAACAAAAAACAAAGTATTAGTATAATGCCTTATAAGGTTAAGGGGTGGTCCTCTGGAACTGGTATCAGACACATCAAAGAGAAACAAATAAGCTTTTTCTAAAACTCACTCACTGATTGACCAATGGAATCAAGTCTTTCCTCTGTATATTTAGAAACTCAAAAATCAAAACTTAACATAATTCTATAGATAAAGTAACCAATAATATTACTTATTGCTGCTTACCTGAGAACACAAACAAGTAAAAAAATAGATCATGTGAATAGGATCTGGAATAGATAGCAGTTTTTCCTTTTAGGAATGCAGAAGTTGAAAGTGACACAGATTGTTCTCAAGATAGCTATCTTTTGCTCCCTCTCCAGCAGCTTGTCTGTCACTTAACTTTTCCTACAAGTGCTATAAGTTCTGAGCAGTAAAATCAAGTAAGGTCAAAACCAACCAAAATTGGCCAGCACTCTCCCAACTACTTATCATGGGGCAAAATGCCAACAATTAATGGCATAATCATCACTCAACAAGTATTTCTGAGTGCTCTGCTCGCTACTAAATTCAAAACAAAACAAAAACAACTGCTAAAAAAACAGGAAGGTTTGCGGGATTTACAGTCTGGTTATATTTACTATACTGCAGTGTTGGTGAAGTGCCAAATGAGTGATGCAAATTAACTGTTCTTGGAGCCCAGCAGTAGAAGACTATTTGGGATGAGAATGGTGTGGCAAAATCTCAGAGGTGGTAATTTGCCTGAATCCTGAAGGATAGACAGAACAAATGTGGGGAAGGAACAGCATACAAGACACAATGCCATAAACACTGCAATTGTATTCGGCAAACAGTGAAGAAAAGTGTCCTGTTATAAGGACAATACACAACACCTCTGTGAAACAGGTAATGGGCATGTAGGTGGTGCTAAGTTAACATGCCCGACCCTCCAATATACCTCTACCTTCACATATAAAGCAAACACAGCCCAGCTGGCTCAGAGTGAGCCCCTAACCCAAAGGACCCAATTTACAAATGGTGCAGGCCCTCACTAAGGGAACCATCAGTTTGGAAAGCTGAGCAAATAAATGTCCCTTCAGCTCTATGAGAACTCAAGGCTAAGAGCCATCTTAATAGAGGAGGGACCATATCCCTGATTCTTAAGGAACAAGAGTCCTCTCAACATTTCCTTAACTCTCAGACACAGTTAGGAATTTAAAAAAAAAAAAACAAAAAAACAAGAGAAAGGATGGTCTAATCTAAAACACCAAGTACCACTCAACTTGAATGTTTATGAAAGCTTCCCAAGGTGTGATTGCAATTTTGCAAACCAGAACTCGGCACCCTCACCTTCTTCCTGAGTAGTCAGGGCTAACTTGTCTCCCTTAAAGGTAATGTGGGTTGTCCTTGAGAAGCACCCCTTAAAAGGCCTGTGCACAGGGCTGTTCTAGCCTTGTTCAATCCACTAGAGCCTAGAAGTCCTTGGCTGGCCTTAGCCTTCAAAAACCGAGTCATCTCCACATCAAAAAGACTTTAGTGGAAATAGAACATTTAGAATGGAAGATACTGCTTTACTTTCATGCTGGAAAAAAATTTACAACAGATCACCAAATAAAAAACATAATGGCCAGCTTTTAGGACCCTTCCAATCCACAAAGTTTTAGTATTTGTATCAATGTAAAAAGGATGAATAGTAGATTTCAACCAAAAAATATACAGGTATGTATGTTCACTTTGTACCATATCATAAGGAAAAAGGTTTTCCACATAGGATTAACATAAAACTTCGTTTACCTGCCTTCTTATATTCTTTTACCTGCCTTCTTATATTCCTAATTCTTTCCTCTAAATCTAATTAGGTGAAGTCTTTTACCCTTACCTGATGCTTTTCTCTCAACTCTTTGCCTTGACATACTGTTGAATACATGTGATAGGGTGGTCAATAGAAAACTGCAATCCTGAACTACCACTTTAACAAAATTATGTTTTGAAAAAAAATTTTAATACAAATTCTACGTTTTCTTTCTTCTTCCATTTCTGCTACATGTGTAAGTCAATAGATTTTAACCAAAAAAGGTACAAGACAGTCTAACAAACACATATCACAGAATAAGGATCTTCAAGACCCATTTTTAAGTGGAGGATGGTTATTTAAGCAGGAAATTTTAAAAATGTCTCCTATAAATCGTTTTTCTTTTTGGTCTTAAACATGTTTTCATTATAGGGCTACACAAAATATTCAATATCTTTAAAAACTTACCTTTAAGTAATTTTTAAACACTTTAGCATCAGGCTGCTGAAGGGCTTGACAGAATTCCTAAGGGGAAAATGAAACTTCTGTGAGTACCATAATAAAATTCAAGAAGACTCACTTGTAGAAACTGTATCCAGGACCCAAATTCACCTCTAAATGTAGCGAATCTAGCATTGTTGCCTTTTGCCAAATGTTATGCAACAAACATTTCAATTTAATCATTCACATTTCATGGGAATTCAGTTCTAAAGTAACTTCAAAAAGTTGCTTTAAATTCTAAATAGTATAGTTTCATGGTAAGATGTGCCCTTTATTGACCTGGGGTGGGGACAGGGGTAGGGGAACTGCTACAAAAGCTTTTCTCTTATCAAACCTCAGGAACAAGAACCAAGCAGCTCAAAATTTGCCCCTTTCTAGCAACAGCTGAGACCTACAGGAGACAGATCAGGAAGGCACAGGAAAAGGAACAATGACTAGGAAAAGGTGGGGACCTCAAGGCCTGATACTCAGCATAAAAGGGAGTCCTGAATCTACCAAGCCAAGCTTACCCTGGGCTAAGAAATGAAGCTTGGACAAAGTCAAATGTTAAATGAAAACAGAATGACCAACTAAATGCGCCCTAACACATGTTCACATTTTTCTGTAATTGCAAAAAGTCCTAACATAAGACCTTAGCTTCACTAACATTTAAAAAAAGATTCCTGCTGACTGATGTTATTTCATTTTCTCTTGACAAATGGTTTGGTAGTGATGAAAATTAATTTTATATGTTTAGCAATTAACGAATGGCTCTAACTACCCAGCCTGTATCCTCTAAAGGATAGAAATTTTAAAATAAAAATTTTAGAAATCTAGTAAAAAATGCTTACATATTAACTTTCACTTTTCTAAATCAAAGTGTGAACTGATAAAAATATTTTTGTTTCCATAGTTAAATTAAAAAATAGAGAAGATCTTTTACCTGTATTATTTCAGGAGCTACCTGTAGAGAAGGGAGGTATTCTTGCTGAAGATACTGAATACATTCTGGGCCCTGAAAATTTAATCAAATGTAAATACAACCAAACTAGAACCAGAATTAAACTGTTGTTTAGACAATTGAACTTTTTTTCCCCTGAGGCAATTGGGGTTAAATAACTTGCCCAGGGTCACACAGCTTGTAAGTGTTAAGTGAGACCAGATTTGAACTCAGGTCCTTCTGACTTCAAAGATGGTGCTCTATCTACTGTGCTGCCCCAACAATTGTATTTTTAAACATAAAAACAAACCAAAAGAACCCACTTTTATAAATTAGGGGAAAAATTACTACTGTTCTAGAATAAATCTTGTTGAATTTTTTTTTTTTATCTACTGCTGTTATTGTGCCAATCGTGGTATCTACAGTAACTAGATATCAAGGAATATCAATAGCAATAATATATTGTCAGCAGCATTAAGAGTGCTTTGTATTATCACCTATCAATGAACAATCACAAAATAATGGAATCTTAACTAAATGGAATTTCAGCCAAACCTTCAAATCTGAAGCCCAGACAGATTTAATGACTTTCTCCAATCAACTATTGAATTTTAGAGTGAAGATTTATAAATAGTTATTTACAGAGCATTTTTCTCCCACCTATCTCTGAAATATGTATTATTAGTGAGCACTGTTCTCAAGTCACAATAATGATCACACTTGATGCAAATGACTTTGTTTTTGATCATTCTTGATGTTCATTGTATTAAGATACCACTAAATTCCAAATGGCTGCTTGTTGTTTGAGATATATAGCTCCCTCGAGATAATGAGAACATTTTTTGTGGTTACTTTCTTTTCCCCAAGAAATCACTAACATTAAATTGCTCAATTATCCCTTTAAAAGGGTTTGGTACAAAACACATTAGATTCATTATAATTAAAAGTTCTTA
This sequence comes from Sarcophilus harrisii, assembly GCF_902635505.1. Classification (NCBI taxonomy): domain Eukaryota; kingdom Metazoa; phylum Chordata; class Mammalia; order Dasyuromorphia; family Dasyuridae; genus Sarcophilus; species Sarcophilus harrisii. The sequence continues at coordinate 74,959,196 of NC_045430.1, forward strand.
TCTTTATGTAGATAAATATCTAAATATAATATGGAAAAAAAAATATGGAAAAGTTACCCTTTTGAGATGAATTGTTTTTAGAGTAACTGCACACTCAGATAAAGCCTGTGGAAAAAGAAAAGCCTAGTTAATCGCTGCTTAATCTCTAATTGCACAAGAAATTGGATACTTCCCTTTTCTTTGTCTCTCCAGTATTCACACTTAGATTGAAAGAAGGGAATTAAGTATGAAAGTATGAAAAAATAAGGCCAAAAAAAAAAAAAAAAAAAAAAAAAAAAGTAGGAAGGTAGAGCAAAGATAGGAGGTGAAGCTGAATGGACTACTCCTAGAATAATTTCATCCTTTCTCAAATTGTAAGGAATTTTTTAAAAGTACATCCATGAAAACATCACAAGATTGTGCAACAATCAACTATGATAGATCTGTTTTTCTTAATGACTCAGTAATCCATGGCAATCCCAGTACACTTTGGATGGAAAACACCATCCACATTCAGAGAGGTATTATGGAGACTAAATGTAAATCAACATATGCTATGTTAACTTTTTTTCCTTCTAGTTTTTCCTCCCTCATGGTTTTCCCCTTTTGTTCTTATTTTTCTCTCGATTGATAAGGAAATATGCAAAAATGAACGTACATATATAACAGAAAAAAAAGTTTTACATGTAACTGGGGAAGATAAAAATTTCAATAAATTAAAGTATATCCATGCTAGCTTCAACACACAACAAAAAAAGTTCCTTGAAGTTTCTGAAATAATGTACATGTTAGAAAATTGACCAACTTCAAATACCATGAAAATGTATTTTTGCGATTTTAGGCTAAGTTAAAGGAAACAGTGAAGAGAGCTGGCCAAGAAAATCTGGCTTCAAATGCAGCCTCTGATACCATAAATTATTAACTAGCTTTTTGATAAGAACTGCTAGGAAAGACTATGGGGACTGAATGTAGATCACAATATGGTATTTTCACTGTTTTTGTTGTTTGCTTGCTTGTTTTTTTCTTCTCTTTTGATCTGACTTTTCTTGTTCAGTATGATAAATATGGAAATATGGTTAGAAGAATTACACATATTTAATCTATATTAGATTACTTGCTGTCTAGGGGAGGGAGAAAAACGTGGAACACGTTTTGAAAGGATGAATGTTGAAAACTTATCTTTGCGTGTATTTTTTAAAAAAAGATGGTATTTTAGGCACATTATATTGTTCTTTTCATCACTATAGAAAACTGAATCATGAGTTAGTGAAATAAATGAATTTTTAGTAACACAAAAGTTAGAGTCGACATGTTTTTAAAATGAACCGAAACTGAATTAAAAAAAATAAGCTAACATGGATCAGTATGATTTAAACAAAGATTTCTAGGTGCTTACCAAAACTGTCTGGGCATCTGCCAAGTCAAAAGTTTGTTTTAAAGGTGCCAAGAAACATGCAGGAACAATGTGTTTGTAGACAAAATCAGCAAATCCTACTGGTCCATCTTTGCCCCCTATAAAGAGAATACAAATTTTCATTTGGATAAAAAAAAAAAATTATGAATGTATCAGGTAAAAAGTGCCAACTTATGGTATATGCCAAGACTAAGGGGTTCTAATGCCCCCCAAATTTAGAAATCCAAATTTAGGAGACCAAAACCAGATAGCCACTTTTCTTACCCCAGAGGTCCACAAGCTTTGAGAGGATGATAAAACATGTTTTCTGGGCAATAGGATCTGGATATTCTACTGCACCTTGAATGACAGTCACCAATACTCGTTCAACATTCTCTGCACCTGAACAGGTAGAAATAAATTTTTCAGTGTGGTTTCAAGAGAATTACAAAAATATTTTTTTAAAAAGCTACTATTTCAGATATAACTCAAAACCCAAAATTTCCTGCAAATTAAGACAACTCTGAGATACCATTACACACCTGTCAGAATGGCCAAGATGAAAGGAAAAGATAACAAATGTTGGAGGGGCTGTGGGAAAACCGGGACACTGATTCACTATTGGTGGAACAACATCCAACCATTCTGGAGAGCAATTTGGAACTATGCTCAAAAAGTTATCAAACTGCATATCCTTTCATCCAGCAGTGTTTCTACTGAGCTTATATCCCAAAGAGAACTTAAAGGAAGGAAAAGGAACCCACATGTGCAAATATATTTGCGGCAGCCCTTTTTGTAGTGGCTAGAAACTGGAAAATGAGTGGATGCCCATCAATGGAAGAATAGTTTAATAAATTATGGTATATGAATGCTGTGGAATATTATTTTGTAAGAAATGACCAGCAGGATGATTTTAGAGAGGCCTGGAGAGACTTACATGAACTGAGGCCAAGTCAAATGAGTAGAACCAGGAGATTATAGATGGCAACAACAAGGCTATACAATGATTAATTCTGATGGACATGGCTCTCTTCAACAATGAGAGCATTCAAACCAGTTCCACTTGTGGAAGAGAATCAGCTACACCCAGCAAAAGAACTATGAGAAACATAGCATTCTCACTCTGTTGTTATTTGCTTGTATTTTTTCTTTTCCTTCCTTCTTGATCTGATTTTTCTTGTTCAGCAAGATAACTATACACACACACACACACACATATATTGGATTTAACATGTATTTCAACATGTTTAACATGTATTGGACTATCTGCCAGCTAGGGGAGGGGGTGAGGGGAAGATAGGGAAAATTTGGAATAAAAGGTTTGCAAGGTTCAATGTTGGAAAAATTACCCATGCATATGCTTTGCAAATAAATACTTAAAATGTTCCAGTCTCAAAACAAAACAAAAAAAAAAAAACAAAAAAAAAAACTTCACTTTTTTCACTATGTAATATTAGGTACATTAATATGATGTGCATACTTAGCAAAGGTTCTTAACCCCCCCCCCAAAAGAAGTCATAATAGATAGACCCTTGTGTATACACACACACACACACACACACACACTCACACTCTTGTCTCTATCTCTCTGCTTCTCTGGCTCTCTTCTCTCTTTCTCTCTCTCTCTCTCTCTCTCCCCTCCCCCCTCCCTCCTTTCTTTTTCCCTCTCCCCAGAGTCTGGATTTCAGCTTGGGTCTATAGACTATCCTCTGCCCCAGCTGGATTTCAGTAAAAGTACAAAAATCACCAATTTCTAGATATAATTAATAGTTTTTTAACATTCTTTCCCTTCAAACTGGCTAAAACAAAATTTAAGAAATTAAATTTCTATTGGTTCCTTTTCAAAAAGTTGGCTGAGGAAGTAAGATTCTGTTTAGGAAATTCTGTTAACAAAAAGAGTATCTTCTTTGAGAACCATGATGGAACCAAAAACAGAGAAACCATTCTCTGCTAGGGGAGATTTCCAATTCTTTAAAAATTGTTCAAAGAATTCTATACAGGTTCTTCTAAGCTGTTCTTTATGAGCATCCACACCAGGAACAGTCAGACACACTAGCCCACTCAGTGGTCCTCCAACAGGACATCTTGTAGATAGGTTCAACTCAAAACATCCAAAGAAGTTCATTTCTCTTTGCCCTGAACCCTTCTTCCCTATATCCCTTGTTGGGCTGCCACCAGCCTCAGTTGAAGCTCACACAGGAGATCTTGCAGCCTCCTCACTGCCTCCCACCCTTAAGCAGGTGAGTAGGCTTGCCTCCCCCTCTTCTTTGGCACAGAGTGACACCCCTGTAATATAAGTGCTCTGGTGGCTCTGCCAGCTTCAAGTTTCTCCTCCATTCAGCCACCAAAGGCCAGTTGTGAGCACTTAACACCCCTGCCCCATCCTCACTATTTCCCCCATACCGTTCACAGGCTTTCCCTCTTGCCTCCAAGATTAATTACAACAATGTTGTTTGAGCTTCAGAGCCCTCCCTAATAAAACTCTCTGGACTTTTTACACGGGACCTTTTCAATCCTCCACCCTAGGCTCCAGGCATTCTCTCTGGCTATCCCCCATGCCAGGAATGCTCTTCTCCACTCCAACTAATGACTCCCCCAGCTTCCTTTAAGTCAAAACGCAAACCTCACCTTCTATGGCCAGTGGGCCCCTATTTTGCTTCATTCCAGGGCTTTCCCTCTGTCAACTATCTCTCTTTCATCCTCTCTATAGCTTGGGTATATTTCTGTTTCCATGCTGTCTCCCCCATGAGCCTGTAAGCTCCCTACAGTACAAGGCCTGGCTCCTGCCTCTTTTCTATGTCACCAAGACTTAGTGCATGTGTCTGGCATATAGTAGGTCCTTAATAAGTTGTGCCAATTTATTGGACTCCCTACTCTATTCTAATAAGTATGAATCAATCTGAGAGGTTTGCAGAGGTGATGATAAGCTTGGTATGTCAGGTTTCAGAGCTGTGAGCTAAGGATTTCTAAATTCTCATAGGAAGCCTATTCCCTTAGTATTTTCCTTTGTCATGTAACCAAGCACAGCATAGAAATGACTCAATGACCAACCACAGCATAGAAGAGGTGACTCAAAGCCCAATTTTTGTTTCTCCAGACAATTCTCTCTTGTCCAATGTGAGGTGACTGTTTTATAACCACTCAATCAGCAAAGTCACCCCATGCTTCAACCAGTCCAAGAATCCCATATTTATATACCATTTCTAGCTGAAGGACCATTTTTTGCCCTGTGAAGCAAGATCAACCAATGGGATTCTGCACTTTGTATATCTTCTTTAGAATGTTCAGGTATAAAATCTACTATTAAACCTTATAAAAATAAGGCCATGGTGGAAGGAGGCATCTCAGATTATGAAGATTTGAGGTTCCACTTCATTAGAGGGGAACACAGAGTTCCAGTGGCTCAGAGCTCTGTTTTTCTTGTAGGTTGGGCATTTTAAATCCCATACAGCATTTGTTTAACATGCCCAACTCCCTTATGGTCAAAGAAGAACTAGAGAACATTATGAAATACAAAATGAATAATTTTGATTACATTAAATTAAAAAGATTTTTTACAGAACCAATGCAGTCAAGATTAAATGGGAAGCAAAAAAATTGAGAAAAAAATTTTACAACTAGTGTTTCTGTTATGGCCTCATTTCTAAAATGTATAGAGAACTGACTCAAAATTTATATGTAATTCCCCAACTGACAAATGGTCAAAGGCACACACCATTTTCAGAATTAAAACCATTTCTAGTCATACTAAAAAATGTTGTAAATATTAGAGAAATGCAAATTAAGACAATTCTTGAAGTACTATTTCACACCTCTCAGGTGGGCTAAGATGACAGGAAATGAAAATGATGAATGTTTGGAAGAGTTGTGGGGAAAACTGGAACACTAATACATTGTTGGAGCTGTGGATGGATCCAAAAATTCTGGAGAGCAATCTGGAACTATGCCCAAAGGGCTATTATTTGATTCAGCAGTGTTTCTACTGGGCCTATATCACAAAGAGATCATAAAAGGAAGACTCACATGTGCAAGTGTTTGTAACAGCCCTTTTTGTAGTGGCAAATAACTGGAGATTGAATGGGGAATGACTGAATAAGTTATGATATATGAATGTAATGCAATATATTATTGTTGTATAAGAAATGTAGAGGAGGCTCATTTCAGAAAAGCCTGGAAAGACTTGCATTAATTGATGCTAAGTGAAGTGAGTAGAATGAAAAGAACATTGTATATAGCCACAAGATTATGTGGTGATCAATTGTGATGTCTTTTTAACAATGACCCTATTCAGAACAATTTCAATAGACAATTTTACAGATGGCTATTTCAATAGTCATCTATATCCATAAAAGACTATACGGAATGAATGTGGATCAAAGCATAATATTTTCAGTTTTTGTTGTTTATTTTTCCTTTCACTTTTTGGTATGATTTTTCTTGTGCAGCATGACAAATTTGGAAATGTTTGAAAGAACTGCTCATATCTAACCTATATTGGATTGCTTGCTGTCTATGGGAGGATGTAGAAAGGAGAGAGGGAGAAAATTTTTAAATACAAGATTTTGCATGTATTTGGAAAAAATTAAAAGCTATTAAAAATGCTCAACTCCCCCACTAAAAAAAGATTAAAAAAAACAAACAGAAAACAAAAAAAATTGTTCTTTCTCACCCTGATTTGCTATAACTTCACTCATTCCACTGCCTGTAACTGTCTGCAGGAAAGCGAAGTAACTCCTCCTCAACATCTGTTTTTCCAAAGCGGCAGATTGGTCATTTTCTTCTGCGGGGCGAAGCAATACTTCAAAAATGGCATGAAGTAAGGGCATGAACATTTGCTGTAAAAATGGTGACACCTGTGCCTGGGGAAGAGAAACAAAGATCCTTATTTTGGAACAGCAAGCCTTGAGCACCAAGACTGACCTTCCTTCACCTTCAGTTAAAAGGAAAAAAAAAAAAAAACAACAACAACAACAAAAACAAAAAACAAACAACTTCATTACTCAGGAACTGGACAATGTGATGTGACATACACTAGGAAGTGCAAGATTTCAAGATCATTAGGAGAGGAGTAGCTGGAGGGGTGGACATTTACTTTTCTAGGAGCAGTGATCCAGAGCTCAAGCATGACAGGTCAGAAGCCAGGTACAGTGGGTCACACAAGGCAGCCACCCCTTAGAACAGGAGGGCCCCCAAAAAAGATTCTGGGGGGGGGGGGTGTAAGAAGGGTAGATGAAATATTTTCCCACTTTCAAGTTTACTCAGCACTATTAATATTTTCTTCATCACTTCTTAAGAATAGACAATCAATAACATAATTTTTTCAAGCCCTGTAATGTAGGGTTGACCCATGCAAATGCTCACATGGAAAATTTAACAATCAGCTTAAGCCCCTATGAGCAGTCTCCAGTACAGTATTAGGTCAAATGGTCTAGATGACAAGGCTGTTAGAGAACAGGAGCCTTCATGAATGCAGAAGGAGCTTACTGGGACAGGAAAAGAAGATAATGAGATAAGCTGGGCCTGGGAATACTGGGCTATATAATCAGACACACCAAGGCCCCAAGGAAGGATTCATCCCTGAAGGAGAACTAGTGATCCATGACATTCCTGAACCAGGTAGTCAAAAGCAATATTTGTGTGCATCCACATGTATACTAACCATTCCCTAAAGCTTTATTTCCTTCTTGAAACAACAAATTCTGCCTCACTTAACATTAATTCATGCTGAACTATCAGAGCATTAGCTAGTGACAGTTAAAAAATTTCTTCACTTTGCTGTGTCAGGATTCAGGCTTTTTAATCAACTGAGGGATTCCCCTGTCCAATTATACGTCTGCTTACTAAAAAATGACATTCAAAATATTAGATTTTTAAAATATTATTAAGAAACAGCATCAAGCTTCTATACATAAAGCCAAAACAAATCTTTTTGAAGACACAATTTATCTTTGTGAAGGACAATGACTCATGAATACAAACTTTAGAATTCCTATAAAAATAAATTATTTACTGAACATCATAATCTCAAAGAATTTAAAATGCCTGGTTCTACTGGCAATTTAATAGTATATTTCTGTTATACTATCGATCTCTATTCTTCAAGGAACATGATGGGCTGGGTCACTCTGGAGGCAATAGGTTGCTTTTCACACAACTCAGCTCTAGATTGTAGCATTACTTTCAAGTTTTTTATGCTTCACTAGGTGGGTACAACAACTATGGAGAAGCTGTGATCACTGCCTACAATCTAATCCAACCATGGAAGGAGCAGTTCATAGGCACGTAACTGTTTGTATACCACTTAGCTCCAAACTCTCTACTGAAAACATATTTCCCTTGAAATCTGAGGAATCCAGTTTTTCACTAAGAAAAAAGTGAGTAACATTTGGCTGTAACAATGAGGGGAAGGTGGAATGCAGAAAAAGGGGTGCCATTTTCATTACAATGAGCAAAACAAAGCACAGGACAGAAGAAGCCTGAAGCTGGGGAGATATCGGACAAATCCTTACTTTGAATTTAGCTGTAATCTGATTGATGAGAGGAATGAATTCCTGAAGGTCTTTAGCTTCACAGTCTTTAAGCATGTGTTCTGAGGCAGAAGGGATGAAGGGAAGAACCTCTTCCTCCAAACAAATGATCATTCGATGAAGAAAAGTGCGCACACCACTTCTGAGAATCTCCTTCTGTAAAGGACAGCTGAGGGCTGGCAGAAATGTCTGTAAACAGTCCAAATAAACCTCAGAACAGCCACACTGTTTCACAGTCTGTTTGTTGCTGAAAGCTTTACTTGTTCGGCTGTGTAAATAAAATTGAAAATTTCATTGAAACTTCTTCATTAATGTTACATATTAGCATCCAGATTAGAAAATGGAAAAGGCTGTCAATATAATTTGCTCTAGTTGCTTGAGGTCTTGGGAAGGGAGGGGGAAGTAAGGAAGAAAAATTTAGAACAGTCTTACAAAAATGAATGTTGATGACAAATATGGAAATATGTTTAAAAGGACTGTACATGTCTAACTGCTATCAGATTGCTTGCTACAAAATTTAGAACACAACCTTTTACAAAAATGAATGTTGCAAACTATTTACATCTATTTGGAAAAATGAAATATTATGTCTAACCTATGAAATACATGTCTAACCTTTATTGGACTGCTTGCTGTCTATGGGAGGAAGTAGAAGGGAGAGAGGGAGAAAAAAAGTAAAATTTAAAAATTTAAAATGTGCTCTACTTAAACCAAGAAAAAACTATACCACTATTTTGGTAGAACAATTATTTCTAGTAAGTATCAAACACTTAAGCACTACTCAGGCAACCAGATTCAAATATAACAAATATTTAACAAAACAAAAATACACATTAATTATATATTACAGTGTTAATGTGTATCTTTCTCCAAGTCAATATGTGCCTGCAGGAACCCTTGTCAATGTTACAGGGGCTCCTGTTCCCATCTGAGTCTGTAATTACTAATTAACTGCATTTTTTTATTTTAGGATTAGGATTTATGGGCTATATTCCAATACAAATATGTATGGCAATGTAATACACCTGAAAAATGTGAAATATACTGAATGTTCCTTTTTGATGAAAAGGATGTTAAAATATATTGGTAAGAAAGTATAAAGACCACAGAAAAAATACTTAGAACTATGGATCAACAGGTTGTATGTCTCAATTTCCTTGAAAATGATAAGCTCAACTGATAATACAATTTTCTAGTCAATATGGAATTTTTTAATCAAAAGCTGTAATGCATGTGGTTTCTAAATATCTCTGTACCTTTGATAATTTCCAGATTTATATTCACTTGTAGATATGTTATCATGGGGATTCCTATCAGGTATGAGTTGGAATGGTACAAGATTTCTTTCACTGCTCTAATTTTATGACTTATGTTTCCCTTCTTGAATTAGTAGCAATCACTGTTCTCTTGCAAAAGGAGGACACTGTGAGAACAATGATCCAGTATTCAAATGACTTAACATAAAGAAGTCCTTAAATAAGTATCAAGACCCCCTCGTTTATCAGTGTTAAGGATAGACATAAGGTTTCAAAATCTCCAAATCTGCAGGCTTTAGTGACCCCCAAAGGATTAATAAAAGCCTAATCATAAAGTTTAAGGAGTCTGAATAAAATAACTTAGCATTATTTTTGGATTCCACTAAATAATTTTTTAATTTGCAAAACTAGACCTACTCTCACAAGAGCAAATGGTTACTGCTTATTTCATTTCTTAAGAATTTTTATTGATGTAATTCTTTATTAAAAAAAAAAAAATTATTTATACTCACCTGGCAAACCCAACAGCATGATTGAGACAGTCTGCTAGGGCTGCCTGCCTTTCTTCATCTTGTGCCAGCATCAATTTTTCTAACAAAATTTTAAACTTTTCCATTAATGGAGTCAACAGATTCCTCATTAAAGCCTGTTTTCTTTCTGCTGGGTAGTCACTATTCACAATTAGCACTCCTGCGGTCTCATAAATAAAAAGCTGATCATCACTGCTCAGCAAAGACTGGTAACCATTTTCCTAGAACAAGATTTATTTTCTTTAATGAAGTTCTAGTTCCTTCCATTTGCTCATAAAAATAAGATGAGCAACAACCACAGAATGAGTCAGAAAAGAACAACCAATTTCCAAAAACTGATCTGAATAAGTTATTCAGAAAACATTTAAAAGTCCATTTATGCATAGCTATTTTAAATAGTTGCATTATACAAAGTATAAACGAATTGTTATAAATCAAAAAACCTTTAAATTCTGTTGAATGGGGTAAGGAGTGAGGGTGGGATGACAGGAGGCACCTGGACAAGGTTACTAATATGTTTTATTTGTAAAAACTTTTTGTAGTTATGTTTACGGATTGATAAAGGTTAAGATGACATAAGTGTTTTTTGAAAAACAAATTCAAGTGTGAATTTGAAACAAATCTTATTCAAATGCTAAAAATTAGGGTTTTCAGAACTTAGTTTTTAAGTATTAAAATAGAAAAATTACATTTGCAAGCATTTCTAATATTACAAAAAACCCAAATTATAAGCCAATTTCTCCATAAGATAACTTTAATATATATTTACTTAAGAGATATTTTCACAGGCTAATTTGTTCATTTGAGTGGCCAGTTTTCACAAAACTTGGACAAAAAAACTTCCAAGTGTCATTAGATAACAAGAAAAGATAACATAAATCCAATCTTTAAAAATCATAGTATTGACACTAAAAATTGGCTCTGCTTGCCTTGAAATTATGAAATATACCTATTTTACATGTCTCTTTCCAAAATATATCTCTTATATAAAATGAAATGCCAAATTATTTAAAAACATCTTTGTCAATAAACAAAGACAAACTAAATGTTGAGTCAGGAATTTCTTGGGTAAATGTAAATCATTATAAATACTTGTCTAAAAACATCTAATAGTTTTTCTACTAGAGTTCTCATCAGTATGCAACCTGTAGTTGCAATCAGTACATCAACCAGAGAGAACTGCCAAGGAACTTTAAGGAAATGGAAATAAACTCTTGTGGTGTATTTTAAGAGATAAATGAAGGGGGAAATAAAAAAGAACAGGTGAATTTGTCAACTGATAACAGTAAGTTCAAACTTTCCTGAAAAGTTTGCCTGGAAGAGTAAAGATGCCCAATTGTGTTTAATGAGCCTTTGCTATAAAGTGAAATTTTTATTAAGCTAGAAGAATTAAAGTTGACATCTTTTGATGGAAAGATAATAAAGCAGGATTAAATACATCTGGAAAAGATTTAATTTAACCAGACGTTCTTACCTAATTGTCATTAATCATGACAAGTCTTACTGCTCCTTGAATTTCCCACTTACACTGACAGTGACCCAAATGCAGTAATCACTGAAAATGACTGCCAGGAAGAGCTCTGTACAAAGCAGTGTACTTTCTATCATTAACACTTATGAAATTAATTGTTAATTATCAGTATCAAAAGGTTTTGGGTTCTTTATATTTGCTACTTTTATGCTCCTAAAGGCCCATGTGTGAAAAACCTATCAGCAGAAGAACTGATACTTACAGGTGGAGAAAGCTCCAACAGGTCTTGTATTCTATTCAAAATGTCCTCAATGAAAGCATTCATTTGTTTACTGAATAAAATGTTGGGGGGGGAAAAAGAGAAAGATTTTAAATAAAATGCCTGTAAGCCCAGGGAAATAAGCAGAACAACCTTTCAATAAGCGAGTCCCAAGACTATATGTACAAGTAGTTCCAATTAATGGGGGAAAATGCTAAACCTTGCTAATCTAAACTTGCTGTACTTAAAATTTTTTGTCAAAATAGGATCCATAATCGTATAAAGTCAATAATAAGAATTCCCAACCACACATAGATGGATTGGAGTAATTCAGAACACTGAATAAACCAGCTCTTTTTCAGACCAAAGTAAACCCCGCCCATGTGATTCAAAGCAGCAAATGAGATTTATGGTTTAATTAGTGATTGGTATGGTTGTACATGTATAACATATATTAAATTGCTTGCTGTCTTAGGGAGGAAAAGGGAGAAAAATTTGGAATTCAAAATGTTATTGAAAACTATCTTTACATGTAATGGGAAAAAAATAAAATACTATTAATTAGTGATTGGCAGTTTAGATGGGAACAGAAACTGCACAGAAAGGAAAGATATTTTTAAAAAGGAAACAAATAGTAGTTAATGTGCATGAAAGAACATAACATGGAACACAATCACAAGAAATATTTCTTTCAGTAAACGGCGAATATTTGTTTCAAGGAATAAGTTCAAGTAAAATTTAGATCAAACTATCATCATTTTGGGAAAAAATTTAAACAGCTATTTCAAACTCATATTAAACAAAATCTTCCAATTAAATGCTTAAGAAAAATAAGTCAAACCCCAGGAGCAACTAAATAGTTTCTACTTACTTGAGGGACTTGACAAATCTGGAGAAGAGATAAGCAGTTCTGCTCCGTACTTTTGGACTAGAATGGCGCAGACCTCTCTGGTCTAAGAATGCCATCTAAAAGGGAAAACCAAAGTGCTTTTACATTTTTTCATGCTTTTGCACGACATGTACTTTCTAATCTCTGCATCGTTCTTATGATTTATTGCAAAATATTAATTCCTGGCAGACAGGCCCTAATCTATCCAAGTTCTTCTATACAAAAGCTAGAAACAAAATATTACTGAGAAAATAAATAGATAAAAGTTACTTTAAGTTACAAAAACAAAAAAAAAAAAAAAAAAATCACAGCTTTATGCAAAATAGATGAAAACAATCTGCTCTGAGAAAAGTTAAAAAGCACAGAGAGCACCAATACAGTAACAAATATAGAATTAATGTACTTACTAGAACACAAGGAATGTGTTGGGGTTCAACGGCAAAAAACTTTTCATATCGGACTATGGTTTCAAAAAACTCTAATGTCACTGATGTATGTTGATAGGCACTGACACCAGATGTTACCAACTGCAGTGGGGGGAAAATGAGAAACTAGTTAAAGAATACCATTACTTCCTAGGGAATTCATGTGTTATTTAAAAAAATAAACTCTACAATCATTACTCAAATACTCACGGTTCGTATCATATCTTGCAAAGCAGTAGCTTTTGAAACATCACCTGAGAAGTGGGCACCATGAGAAACTGGTAGAGCTTCTGCCAACATATATAGCAATCTTATTGCTACTTCGACTTCCATAAACCTTGTAGCTTGCCAATTCCTGACAAAAACAGATAAGGTATCAATGTGATATACATAAATATTCAAGTCACCAATTCCACAGTTGCAGATCCCAATGTCTTAAAAAATATAAGGTAGTAATGAAATGCACTTTTTATTACTTAAGGCAGTCTTTACCAGGAATTACCAGGAAACTATAACAACTTATTGGGATTAAAGGAGCAAACAAAAAAACCTGACTCAAGTATTCAAGTTTATGTTTAAAATAAATGCTATATGGGGCAGCTGGATGGTGCAGTGGATAGCACCAGCCCTGAAGTCAGCAGGTCCTGAGTTCTAATCTGACCTCAAGACACTTAGCACTTCCTGGCTGTGTGACCCTGGGCAAGTGGGCAAGTCACTTAACCCCAACTGCCTCAGCAAAAAAAAAAAAAAAAAAAAAATGCTATAATTACATTTCTCTTCAATTTGAAATGTTTTGAGGACAATTACGTAAAAATATTCATTGCTGCTTGCAAATGACACCATTTATACATGACCATTTGATATATTTTACATTCTATTTTTCCTAATAGATCAGGTTTTTTAATAACAATAGCACATATAAAAGCACTAGAAATGTTGGTCACTTTTACATAACCAAATAGAGACATCCAAGAAACAAGAAATAAAATCTCCCATGGTTAACAATGGAGGTTTTAATGAGCAGCTATATTTGAAATAAGGAACACACTAAGTGGAATACTAGAAAAGTCAAAGAAAGTGATGTTTTCTATGGCCTGTGGTGAAGGCTTTGGCACAGAACATATGACATTTGTCCAGGATGTCCACGCTCAGGAGAATCCAAATTGTGGAACAAAACTCAAAGCAGATAAAGAATAAAAGGCCTCAAGTGCTACATTAACTGGCTTATGTATGGCTATCATCAGGTCAGCTGATGAGCAGTGGAGTGGACTTCAAATCCAGAGATTTCTGACTCTTAAGGCAAGGATCCTTTCCACCATGATGCTGCCTCATTATTTGTGCCTCAGGCTCTACTTCCTCTTATGCTCTTAGATTGATGTCAATCCCAAACCAATTCTAGCCCAAACTAAATTAAAATTAATACTTCAAACTTTAAAAACACACTTTAAGCTTTTAAACTGAAGTTACACAAAAAAACTTACTGTAGCGTAGTGCTAAAAACTCTACGAACAGAAGCCAGCAATAACTCTGGTGAGACTTGAGCAAGCCGATCCAACAATAATTTCAGTTGTTTTCTATATTCTACAAACATAGCTTCATCTTCACCCTGAAATAATTTTTAAATGTTCATTAGGGAGACTGGTCTGTAATTTTCTTTCTTTGTTTTGGCTCTTGCTGGTTTAGGTATCAGTACCATATTTGTGACATAGAAGGAATTTGGCAGTACTTTTTTGTCTATTTTTCAAAATAGTTTACATAATATTTAAATGCTTGGTAGAATCACTTGTAAATCCATCTGGCCCTGAAGATTTTTTTTAATGGCTTATTCAATTTCTTTTCCTAAAATGTGACTATTTAAATAATTTATTTCCTCTTCTGTTAATCTGGGCAAATTTATATTTTGTAAATATTCATCTTTTTGGTTAGTTTGTTGGTTTTGCTGCCATACAGTTGGGCAAAATAGCTCCTAATTATTACTTTAATTTCTTTTTTATTGGTGTTAAGTTCATCCTTTTCATTTTTGATGTTTTTCCCTTTCCTTTTTTCTAATCAAATTAACCAAAGGTTTATACTATTTTGTTTTCATTAAAAAAAAAAAAACAAAAAAACACCTCTAGTTTTATTAGTTCAATAGTTTACATGACTCAAAAAAAGATAAAAAGGGAGTATTTCAGATAGAGGGGACAGTACAGTGGATTACAGAGAAATTGTTTAGTCCTGTTTTTATGTAATACAGAATAGGCAAAGGGAGTGCTGAAAAGGTAGCCTAGAGTCATATGAGAGTATTTCTATTTTAGAAGCATTAAGGAATCAGTGATAATGGTTAGTGAGAAGTGGTATGGTCAAACCCATACCTTACAAGTTCTTTGGGTAGACGACTGGAGGATGGTTAGGAGAAGGGAGAAACAAGTAAATCATCTGCATCCAGTAACATTGCAATAATCCAGACAATGTCAGACAAAATGTGCCAAGGACCTGAACTAAGTCGATGGCTATTTGAAGAGAGATAAGGGAATAGATATGGAAGAGATTATGAAGGCAAGAGTTGAAAAGAGATTGGATATATGAAGGAAGAACAAAAAAGAATGAATTCAAGGTTATGAAACTATTGCTCTGACATTATAAAATATAAAAATTATAAAATATAAATTTCATTCATTAGAAAAATCTAGTTCCTCCTCTTACTAGCCCAAGAAGTCCTAAAAAAAAAAAAAAAAAAAAAAAAAATCTCAATTTGTTTAAAATTACTTTGGGACCTTCAAATTTGATCAAGCACATCAATTCTAGCCTTTATTCAAAATTCTTATAGGGACCAATCAGGCTACCTCATTTGGAAATATATGATTGAGGAGTAGACCATTACTTCAGAGAAACAAGACTCCAAAGATAAATAAACCTAAGGGATCTTCACCCTGCTTACAACAATATGAATAGAACATTCAATGTGACCAAAACTACAATGGACTTCTCCCCTTCCCATTTGGATCCAGCCCTTAAGCCCATTAATATTAGAGCAGTTGGATCTACATTGCTTAAGGCTGAAGACAAAAAACCTACCAACCAAAACATTACATTATTTAAGCTCCAAAGGGATTAATTGAGTGGTTCACCAAGTGTAAAAGTTAAATCGCCAGTGAAAATGTTGATGCATATAAAAATACTAAAAATAAAATTTTTTGACTAAACGGTTTTATATTCAAATTTCTTCAAATTAACAGGTGAAACAAATCTCTCACATGCCTTTTCAAGAACTCAAATACTAATAAAACTTAAATCTATGGTAATATTAAACAAATAAAAGAGACACAACCAAGTTCCTACATAATATATTCCAAAGATATAAAAAACTCACCTCATTTTCAAAGTTATATTCTTCATCATATGTCAATTTTTTCATAACGGCCAACATGATTGCCTATAACAAAGAAATTTCTTTAAGCTTCATGTTAATTACTTACACATTAAGAATTACATGTTTTATGTATTATTCCAGACTTTTATACAATTAACATTCCATTATCAATTTACAATAATACTCAATAAAGGGAGAAATTTTCTTGGTCTTACCTCTACATTAGCTTTTTGTTGATCAGAGAGCACTGTGAGCTAGTAAAAAAAAAAAAAAAAAGTAGTAAATCCAACTTATATTTATGAAGATCATATCACTTTTCCAGGAAATTTATTTGCTTACTAATTTTTACTAATTTTAGTTTTATTTTTATTTCATTTTCATCTGACTACATGTTGGTAAATTTTCCTTTAATGAAAGAGACTATACTTTCTTTCTACTGGTAAGCAGTCTTCATGAATTTCTATAGCCCAAATTCAACATGGAAGCCACTTTTCTCATGAGAAATATACAGCTAGGCCAATTCTCAAAACACTGACAGAGTTAACTGCCAGGCCACAGTAGATGTCTTTTTGGTTTAGCACAACCTATTAACTCTGAGTTACAATGACTTTTTAATATTTAATAAGGTTTAGGGCCATATCTCCCCTCAGCAATATGCTGAAATAGTACTGAAACAGACTTCTAGTTAAAAAGTTTGAAGTAAATCTAATATACATAAATACTACATAAAACAAGAATGTTACATGACTACTATTTGGCTGGAAAGATCTCAACATCATCCCTGAGATGATGAAAACACACAATGAAATGAATGTGAAAACACACAACGGCCTTCAATTCTACCACGTCAGGGAAATCTCTTCACTTTGGACATCTGGTCTACCTGCGGAACTTGATGTCTTTCTGATATTTTGAAGATGCCTAAGCCAGCCAGGTTTATATTCTTGACTCCATCCTGGACCCGACATCTTTCTGATTAGCTGACTTCTCTTAAAATCTCTATTTTGAAGATGCCTAAGCCAGCCAGGTTTATATTCTTGACTCCATCCTGGACCCAACTTGGACTTTCTCTAACATCCATGTCCCCAAAATCTCTTCAACCTGGACTTCTACTATAAGAACTGTCCCTTCCTCTGTGATTACTGGATTTTCTGTACTATAAATGGACTTCTTTTCCTGGAAAGAACTCTCCATCCATGTAACCTCATCCTCTGACTGTTCCTGATCATTTTAAGGACTCTGAAGAGATCCACATCTTGTTTTTCATGCTGTGCTTTTAATACAATGCTCCCTCCTTTCCCTAAACTGTGTGCTGTCCTCCTCCATTAGAATATAAGTTTCTTGAAGGGAGAGACTTTCTGTTTATTTTTGTGTTCCCAAAGCTTAGTAGCATGCCTGACACATAATAAGCATTTGATAAGTGCTTACTGACTTGGTCTACAAAATTTAAGAATATTGGAACTGAAATTCTCCCTTAGAGACCATTCTACGTCAAGCTCTGTAAATTATTTTTGAGGGCATATGAAATTGACATGTCTATGGCAGAACAAAGTTAAAAAAAAAAAATGAAAGAAAAAACACATCCATGAGATCACAGACTGAAGAATTAATCTGGTTATAGGAATTCAAATAAGCCATGTTTTATAAGATCCTATCACGAGACATTAACATTCCAAAGTCTAAAATTAAATATGATAATTACTTTGGCACAGAATTATTTCTGAAACTTACTATCATCTTACCTGTTTCAAAATGTGAAGGTAATCATAACAAAATCCAATAATGTTAGAGGAGATATCATCATCCTCATGAATTAGTAGCTGTAACATTAGAGCCACTTTTGTTTCAATAGCCTGTAGTGCCTCTTGAGCATTTTTCATATCCCCATTCTTAATCAGTTTAGTCCAGCTGACTATCAATGACTGCCCCATTCCATTTACTAGCTTAGAAAATCTGGCTAAGAAGTCCACATCTTCTTCCTGAAAGCAATTTATATAACACCATTAGCTTATTGTATATAATTGAAAGCCACACCAATACAAAAATTATCTTAAACAGTACCAGTTTTTTTAAAAACATATTGCTTTAAAAATTAAGTAGAAATTTCTTTCAGGGGATAAATGTTATTAACAAATTAGCTTCTAGTATCTATATCACATTTGATGCTAGAAACATGAATACATACACACGCGCGCACACACACACACACACACACACATTATATATATATGGGGGAGAGAAAGATGTGTTCTAAAAAATTTCTAGCTTTTTCTCTATTCATTAATGTTCTGTTTTCATCATTTGAGGTCATTTTTATGAGTGGGCATTAATTATTCAGTTACTAGAAAAAACAAGAGCATTAAATGTCAGGAGAAATAATTGGTGTGAGAAGCATAAGAAATAACTGTAGGATTAAAGTCGTTAAACATTATCTCATAAAGCTCTTAATACACAAAAACTTTTGAGTCTCTAGGAAAAACTTAAGTTACAAAAAATTACTATTTTGTCATTAGTATTTCTGATTTAGGGCATTACAATTCTATAATTTCTTAAAAGCAATGAATGGATCCTATTAATTTAACACAAATGGCACTGAGTCACCAATTCAAAAGTGAATTAAAAACATCTTTCAAGAATTAAAAACAATCTTCAAGAACAGAGCTGATTTTTTTTTTTTTTTTTTTTTTTTGGTGAGGCAAGTGGGGGTTAAGTGACTTGCACAGGATCACACAGCTAGCAAGTGTTTAAGTGTCTGAGATCAGATTTGAACTCGGGTCTCCCGACTTCACTATCCATTGTGCCACCTAGCTGCCCCTGAAAGGTTTTTTTTTAAACTTAAAAAGACTTTGAAATGAGCCCAACGTTTCTAGCACCAAAAATAAAGCATGTTTTTTTTTTTTTTTGCCCTTCTTAAAACTAAATTAAGCCTAAAATTATTATTTGCAAAATTGATTTGTTATTCAAAGATCTCCCTCAAGCAATGAACTCTTTTAACAACTTAAACTATTTTAATAATTCTGTGGCAAATCAATCTATAAATGAAGATCTGAATCTGAAGATGGCCAGTATAGTGACCAAACCTTCTTCATACTTAGCAAGGTATCACTAAGCCCAAAAGTAGAACGTAACAATGTTAAAGTGTACTAGCTTCTCTTCCAATATTCATGACAGAGTTCCAGCATGAAAGGCAGCAAGACACAATGGACAAAGAGATCTCAAAACCTAGATTTCATTTGCATTCCCTGCTCAATCCTCGAGAAAATCGCTCAACTTCTTTCAGGATTTAAGGCTACAAAGACTGTAAACTGTAGAGAAGATATTGATTTGAACTGACAGAGGTAGTTTCCTCATTTGAAAATTTCTAATACCAATAAAATTCTTTTAGTTTATTTCTGTCAGATCAAGAAGGGTTCTTAATGTGTATTTTAAAACTGATTTCATCAGAGAATGAAAATGGTCTGAAAATACTTTCCTTGCTGTGTTAGAACTAAGACTAAATAGCTCAAATTAGTTGGAAACTATTATATGCATTTGTTTCTTTAGCATTTGTGTAACTATGTTTCCTAGTTATAATTAAAGCTATACTGAATGTTGACTTTTTTGGATGTTAGAGTAATGGTGCCTTTGGACATAGTGTTTCTTTATAACTACAAATAGTAGATTCAATTCCCATCCCAAGCAGGTCCACTCATTACAAATAAGTATCAAGTCATCTTACTGACCTGTTCAATGCTGAAAAACCCTGCAGACTGTAACACTTGACATAAGGATTCCACTAGTTTCATTTTATCAATTGGGTCCATTCCCTTATTTACAATTTCAAACAAACAGTCACATGCTTCCTCACGGAGAACTTCTATGGACATATGACCTAGCAGCATATTTATAAACCTGAAGAGGTATAACATGGTTAAGACACAGACAAATTCATGAAATTTTTCAGACTATGCATTTTTCAAGTTTATTATCAAAAAAGAATAAATGACTTACCTATCATTGGCTATCAGGGTCAAGTCTATCCATGAGACATAGGCCCCAACTACTTCAAGGCACTGGCATGTTACCTCTGAATTAGTATACTGATAATTTTGTAAGATTTGGTACCATGATTCCACCAGATTTGGAATGCACTGCTCCCTCATGGTATCTTTTATTAATGTATTTCTACGGGCCTCCTGAAACAAAAACATCTCATCAGACATCTAGTTATAAAACTGTACATCTACCCATGTCTTCATATGATAAAACTTCAAATTTGTATGGCACATTTTGTTTTATTTTTTTCTCTTGAATCTTTGAACACAACTAATACAGAAATGTTTTGCATGAATTCTCATGATGGAAGGGAATTAAAATTTAACTGGGAAATATTTAACAAAATCCAAACATATGTTTAATAAAGATTATGCTTTGACAGACTCCCTATCACCTTTTTTTTATTTACCAGCTCTGAGACCACAGGTCCTCTAATTCAAAGTTTCTTAAACTGTGGGTCACAAAATTATGATAAATCATCAGTAAATGTCTGACTTGTATGTCTATTTTAAATACCTATATAAATCAAGTAATATAAAAATTTCTCAGGTGAAAAGGAATCACGAGAGGAAAATGTTTAAGAAGGCTTGCTCTAATTCTCTTTATGTCCTATTTTCTATTTCTCAGCATCAAACTCTATAAATCATAATTATACATTCAGAACTCAACGTGCGATTGTAAAGCTGAAAAAAAAAAGCTGTAATTAAGCCAAGTTAAAAATGATTTAGACACTATACATTCGAGTTGGGGTTTTCTGTTGTAAACCACATTTACTGGAGCTAGAAGGAACCTTGGAAGTATTCTAGTCCAATAGTCTCAAATGCCAAAAAAAAAAAAAAAAGGGAAGGCCATCACTAAGCCAAACATCAGAATTCCTGTGGGTACAGTCATTTTCTGTGCTTCATTGTGTCTTTGTAGGTTCAGGCTACACTCAGTGTGACACCTTTGCTCTAATCCAACCCTGCTGAAGAAATCAAGGCTCAAGAGTCTATAACTTGTTAGTCATCTGACTAACAAAATGACAAATGACATTCAACCTCATATTCTCTAAATCAAAATCCAGCATTTCTTCTCCTTCAATGAATAGTAACCACTTTTAGGGGCCTCCTTCTTTCCAAGTGTCTCACATGAAAATAGTTGCTGTATATATTGTTATAAATTGAGATTACAATGAAAATGGTGCACCCCAGTCTCCTTGGCTCACAGAAGGGAAAACCTGGCTAAGAGAAGAGGCTGTGATTTCAGGAGAAGAAAGCCCAGGGTCTGGAGCCAGGACATCTTGAGTTTAAATGTGGTTTCTGAGACTAGTTGTGTGACCCTGAACAAGTCCCTATAAAATGGGAATAAAGCACCTACTTCAAAGTGGTTGTAGGGATCAAATGAGAATAGTCATAAAGTATGGTACCTGACATAGTAAATAATGTATAAATACTTCTTCCCAACAATGGAGCATAAAACTGTATACCATTTTAAGTCTAATTTCATGGTACAAACTTTATTGGCACTTCTACTGAACCAACATCAAATTCAATTTCACATTATTTGTTTAAACCTCATTTCTACTATGAGCTTTTAAATTTCACAAGGTATGGTGTTGCTTCTTCTCTAAATGCCTTGAGGTCTTATGACAACATGTACATATTCAATTATTAAATGAATGATACTGGCAGAGGAAGTAGAGCTTGCTATGTGATTCACAGTAATAAAACACATACTCAACCAAGCATGAAAACCAAAGGAAACTTCCAACCTTACCTGGATGCATCAGCAGAAAGATCACAAAACAGATTTCTCCAGCATGTCTATGCCAGGAGAGAAACTGTTTCCATTACTTTTATTAAATCTGACTCTACTGACAACCATGACTACAAAGTATATTTTAAGTTTTGTACAAGCTACATTTGGAGAAAAGTTAAATTCTACATCTGAACGTAATATATTTCATAATCTAGATTGATAACATTCAAAGTATCAATTTACACACCTGAATTATTAGAAAAAACTTGACAAAGAAAAGCATTTAGTAAATTTGGGATTATTCTTTAAGATGTTACTTCATCTGAAAATGTATACACTTAAAAGCAACTTTGTATCTTTACTTATCTTCCATTGTAAACAAAAAAAAACCTAAATGCCCACTTATTAGTAAACAAAATCCATATAAAACTAAAAATCAATGTTGCAAAGTCTACAAAGTTACTTGCCTCAGATGTATGAACTACATCTCGATCTACCAATTCTGCATCAATAGCCATGAGGATTCTGAGGTATAAATCTACTCCTCTTGGGTTAAGGTCCACTACTGATAGAATATCAAAAAAATACTTGGGCCATTTAGTGAGATACTCTGTAACGAAGAGTAATGCAAAGACTTGTGCCGCTTTGTTTCGAATGAAAGTCTTCTCTGGCTGGGGATGCAGCATCTAAAAGAAGCAGAAACATTCTAAGCACACTATAATAAACTCAATAAGAGATTTGCAGCATAAACTGCTTTCAAAATTTATTCACTGGAAAAATGTAAAATTTATTTCATCTTCATCTAAACTTTTCAGTTAAATATGAGTAACACTAAGGATACAAATTCATTCAACAAAATATGAATCGTATAAATGTGGAAATATGTTTAAAAGAATTGAACAAGTTTAACCTATGTTGAATTACTTGTTGTCTAGGAGAGGGGGGAAATGAGAGGAAAAAATCTGGAATAAAATACTTTCCAAGCATGAATGTTGAAAACTATCTTTGCATGTATTTTGTTAAATAAAAAGCTAGCCAAAAAAGTTTGGGTTTACAGGAAAGAACATTAAAATCATCAGCTGCCTTGCCTCTATGTATCCAGGGGGCCAAAAAAGGAATTTTAAACAGTTTCTATAATTTTATGATATGAAAATACGGTGTACATCTCAATTATTTTTCTCAATTATTTGGTAGTTGAAATAAGAGTCTCAAAATCTTTCTTCTACACAATTTCTTTGATCAGATTATTTAAAATAGGCCAAAAAAGAAAAATTCTCCATATAGATAAGGCCCCTTTGTTTTCAATCACCTTTATAATAAAACATAGGAAAGGAATACTGGTGCTTTCTTTCATGAACAAACAAATTTATCTAAATTGCAAATTACTCATTTAACCTATCATAATGGCATTATAATCAGCACCACAAGATCACATTTATATCTTGCAATATTATATATTTAAACTCATTTAACAACCTAAAAAATATACCAAAGAAGCCCTTTTCAAAATGCCAATATGAAAACCCATTTATTAAGTTTCAATCACTTTAAGAAACTGGCTTGGTTCTTCCTATATCAGGTTGTCAACATCTTAACCATGCTACAAAATTTGAGTATGTCTTTGTGCACTTCTTAAGTACATACAATCAAATGAGTTCATCAAACACCATGGAAACTGGGGAACAGCTGAACAGCTTTAAGTACAAACTTCAAGAACCGACACTTATTTGGCTGCTTTAGCTAAATATGCATTGCATTATTTGAACACAAGATAAAGGACATGCTAGAAAGTCTATTTAAAATCACAATGCTGAAATCTATCTTCTATAAAATTATATAAGTAGTTAAAGAGTTGTTTTTCACATCTCTTCTTTGAAAGAGAATAATATTTCTGAAAATTTATGTAGACCAAAGCCAGTCCTCTTATCAACAGCCCTCAATGGAAAAATATGCAAACCCAGAAACAGAATTACTTAATGTGATTTGTGTTGTGGATGAAACTGGCAAAGTTTTGTTGCTCTTACTATTTTACCTGAGCTTGTAGCCAAGTTATAAGAGTTTCCCTAATTAGCTGTTGTTGAGCTGCAGTGAGTTCTGAGTACCTGAAACAAACAAACAAAATTGA
Organism: Sarcophilus harrisii; assembly: GCF_902635505.1. Classification (NCBI taxonomy): domain Eukaryota; kingdom Metazoa; phylum Chordata; class Mammalia; order Dasyuromorphia; family Dasyuridae; genus Sarcophilus; species Sarcophilus harrisii. Next base: position 74,983,174 of record NC_045430.1, read on the forward strand.
AACACCCTGACAAAGAGGAAAGAGCAATGGATCTTGGAGCCAGGTGAGATCCCCACTGGAATTCTGCCTTTGACACTTACTAGCTAAGGATCATGGGCAAGTAATGCAATTCTGAGCCTAAGTCTCCTCATTTATGAAATGGAAATAATAACTAGGATGTTTGTAAAGATCAAAGGCAAAAATTTAAAGCAACTTCTATATAAATGTCACTAATTAATAAACAAATCTTCAAAGAGTCAGCAGGTTATATTATAACAAATGAAGTGATTTAATTTCCAAGAAAACGTTTATCATTTAAAATCAATTTGACAAAGTCAACATTCCTCCAATTGTTACGAGTCTTATGTCTTCATATATGAAACATCATGGGTCTGCCATAGTGCAGTGAAAGCAAAAGCCTCCACTCTTCTCCCTTTATCCTGGTCACAAGAGACCCTTCCGTAGTTCAGTCCCATGCCACCCCTTCTCCCTGTCTCCCCCACACACATCGGTCCCTATTCTTACACACAGTCTTCCTCCAAACTTTGTCCCAGGAGCCCTTCTCCACTATCCTTCACTTCTTGTTTCATCCCCAATATAAACACCATTCCTCCCCAACCTCTCCACACCTTGGCAGGAGAACATGTACTATCATCTTTCTTTACCCTAACCCTCACTTCTTTCTTTTGAATAACCTGAACCACCATTATGCTAAAAGTAGACATGCAATAACTCCAGAAGAATGAAATGTTTAAAGGCTTAAAGGCTCAAGGAAACATAAGTTTTACCCAAAGTTATTTAGTCAAGAGCACAAAACACTTTAACCCTTCTATTTATTTATCTGAAGCCTTATGTTTTATAGTAGAGTATACTTTTTAAAATCCAAAATATCTATTCTTTCTCCCTTGCTAAATTATAGTGACTAGGCAATTGACTAAAACTTAAACCTTTAATTCAACTCCAGGCTCAATTTATGACACTATATGTGTATTAGGATAATGAGGATGTAGGAAATTAGTCCAAAACAAAAAGGTAAGGAATAGTACATAAAGAAAGATGATAGTACATGTTCTCCTGCCAAGGGTGTGGAGAGGTTGGGGAAGAATGGTGTCAAAGTTATTCTTGGTTTATATTGGGGATGAAAAAGCAGAGGTGAAGGGGCAATTGGGACTGATTTGCCCATCAGCAAAAAGATAGCATCAAGTGTCTGAGGGTGGATTTAATTACAGGTCTGGTGTCCAGTGTCTGTGTGACCACTTACTACCTAAAATGCTTTATATGAAAGGGAGATAACAAGGTTTTTAAGACAAGAACAAATGGATATGAATAATGGTATTCATAGACATCATTTCCCTAACACATGCATGGAAAATGGCAATATTTTGTTCTAGTTTCTAAAAATATATTTTCAAGATGCTCTTGAATTCACCTGCATCCTCCTGTTTCTCACTGAAATCCCTATTTATTTTGCTTTGAAAAGGCAAAAAAAAGATCTGTAATCTGTGACTGAACAGGTATTTTGCTCCAATCTAGTTCTTATCAAGCTTCTGAGACTGCTAGCGGGAGAATTCTAGAATTGGGGACTCAGATTTGAATCATCTGACAGCTGGGAGAAATCAGCGCTTTACAAGCTTTCATTTCCTCTGTTCAAATTAGAGAGTTGGACGATAATTTCCAGATCCTGTAAATTTTAAACTTTCCGATTCTTACCAAATGTTGTATGGAAAGAATCTCATAAGATATTTTATGTCAGATGAAATGGTTCAAATTGGCACACCTTGCAATTTTAAGATTCCCATTAAACTTGTGTAGACTAGAAATCAGATGCACCTGATTATGTGGAGGTCTGTATACAATTCAAAAGACTTGGAGATCAACCTTAAAAACCTTAAAAAGTCATGGCAGAAGCAAAATCAGAAGCCATGGTCCTCTAACAAATAATGTGACAGTGCACCAATTATGCCAACTTATATTCTAATTTTCTGAAGAAAAACATCTAGCAAATGATAAATATTATAAGGTAAATAAAAACAAAACCCATTTTCCCATGTAGATCTGAATGCTAAAATGAGATCAGGAAAGAAAAACTTCTCACTTGAATTTTATTTGATGTTCTAGAACCTGAAAGCAGAAGAACTTGACGTGATCATCACTGAAAATAGAAAAAAGAAAAAAAAGTCAGAATAAAGACAAAAACAAAACAACAACAAAACATATTTAACAGTAAAATCTATCCTTGACTTGGTATAAGTGAATTTACTGAATAAAAGGACTAATAAAAAGTACAAGGTATGGAAATCATCAACTAATCAGTTAAAAACTCTGGGCTTTAAAAAATATTATACCTTTCAATTTTCAATAAAATTACATTTACTAGTTCATCTAAATTCTAAAATACTAACCCATACATGAAATTTTCTCCCATTAGTTTAATAAACATGGGACAAAGCATATATTAGCTCACATTTGATATGTAAAAAGGTTTTGATAATTAAGAAATATCTTAAAATATTAAAACCACTAGGTCTCTAAAAGTAGAATGATCTATACTGGGAAACCAAGATGGTAAGCTAAGTCATTGGTGGCAACTCCAAACCTTCCTACTCACATTCCTGCCCTCATTAAATAAATGAAGCTCTACTGCTAATGAAATCTAGGAGGTAGATGTTCCCCAAAACATTTGTGTTAAGCGACAAAATTATAATAAAAGGATGCAGTACTATAAGCTGATAAGTAACAGTAAGACATCATCCTTGGAGGAAATTCCACCTCCAAAACCTTGTATATCACAGATAGATAGAATATCACAGATAGATAGGCACAGCTGGTATGAAAATTTTACTCTTCAAAGCCATGTCAAATATGAGACTTCCCTTTAGAACAAGAAGGTGTGAACATTTTAGTATCCTGATAAATATATTTCAGTAAAACTGGTTTCCATTGTAATTTATTTTATGCATTTAAAAACATCATTCTGATATGAGGTTTCTATCAGACAAGAGTTAGGAATACTTGTTCCAGCTGCCCTCATAGTGGCTCAAACCATAAACTAACATAGTGATAAAAACATAAACTAACATTATCTGGGTTGTATTTAATTTGTTAAATTAGTCTACACTGGTTCCAGTAGCACTCCAGTAGGAGTTAGCCTGAGGTCAAGTGGTTGTACGCCAAGTTACTATTTAAATGCTTCTTCAAAAAACATAAGCTACATACTAGAAATTATCTAAATGATTCATTTTCTCTCAGCTGCAAAATTGGAGGGGAGGGGGAAGAAGTTAACTAGATAAAATATAAAATCCTTTACAACTCTAAACCTATTATCCTACTTTAATTACATTTTAAAATGTTAAAATGTTCCCAACATCAAATTTTCCTTAACAGAATCAATTATATCTTTTCCAGGGGTTGCAGGGGTTTTTTCTAACGGAAAACTAATACAACTTATGCCTGTGTAGTTTATTCCATATTTAAAAACCCCTAGAATTTGGATTTCTGGAAGACTTTTCAGATTAATTTCTTCTTTAATGTTCCTGCCTATTGGTTGCATGTGAAGTCATTCCCCAATTATAAAGTTCCATGAAAAATTGTTGCAAAGAGAGGTCAGAAAAATCTTAATTCTTTTTAAACTATAGTTTAAGTTTAAATTCTTCTGAGAATTCTACATAATTAAGTTTTAATTACCTGTATGTCCTTTGGGCGAGAGCTTCTGCACACACCTGCCAGGCATCTGGGGAAATCTTTAACTGTTCAAAATAGGCCAATGCCTATAAAAGAAAAATTCACTTAGAATTAAAATCAATGTTCCACAACTTTCAAACTTAAACGTTACTAAAAGATAAAAAAAAATACAATTCGCTTTCTAATTTTATAATTTATAAATGTAAAATAATCTAAGTGTTCAGAATATTGTCATATCCCTCTCTAAACTTTACTGCTAATAACCAACAATAAGCATTGGTTTGAACTTTTTCTGACCTAAAAGTTTTTAATATATTGACAACTTAATAGAAAATAGAGTATTAAAAAAAAAAATCTCAGAATTTTATCATAGGGGAAGTTAGGTGGTACAGCTCCAGCCCTGAAATCAGGAGGACCCGAGTTCAAATCTGACTTCAGACACTTAACACTTTCTAGCTGTGTAACCCTGGGCAAGTCACTTGACCCCAATTGCCTCGGCCAAAAAAAAAAAAAAAAAAAAAAAAAAAAAAAAAAAATTGGCAAGAATTGTTATCATAATCTTAGAAGTGTTATCATTTGAGCTATCAAGAGGAAAAACCTTGTTAAGTTTCTAGGAAAAATTTTTTAGAAAATACAGACTCTAGAAGGTATTCCTACTGCGTGCTAATCATCTTTAGAGTATCTTTAAAGAATCTAAGTCTGTCCTTTCAGGCACTGACTTTGGACATGGGAGGTTGTGTTCAGGTTCTAGTCTTGAGCATGTAGCCATCAGCTCCACTTACCACCAAAACCAATATAATCTGTTTTCCTACCCTCAACTGAAAAAAAGGAATTCCTTCTCTCATAACTCAAGAATAACACTTGGAATGTTCTAGACTAGAGATTTTAAATTCAACACATACATGTGGACAAAGTGCCTGTGAACAAGATCCCCATTTTGTGATGTAGCTGAGACTAGAAACACAACTTTAAAATAGGACAGTATGAATGAAACACTGGATTAAAACAATTAAGTGTCATATCAACCAAGAGTTGCCACTAGGATCTTTGTTTTATACAGCTGTGCATCAGTTTTGATTTTATGTGCAGGGTGATAATTTTGTTTCCAAATAGCAGTAGCATCAATTCTATTCACAGCACAAAGCAACAGGAGAAAGCAGCAAGATTCAATGAATGCTACTTAATAAAAAGACCTATAAAAAACAGTAGCCGGATATGTGCTACTTTACCCCATTAGAGGAAAACAGCTGAAATTGTTACCCATCTTTCCAAACAATGTTGCATAAGACAGGCAACACAAATAAAACATTGTAAAGTCTCTTAAAGTGACCTGACAAAAGATTTCATTCTTTAATTCATGACTGTTGTTCTTTCCTTCAGCCATTTTGAATCCACTCTCATCTGTGTTCTTTTTTTGGAAGTACAAAGAAGTCATCAACTTCCCACAGAGTTCTCTTCTAGTCATAATGCTTTACTTTTTCTAAGCAGCAGCTCAATCAGGTCAATTACTATCACACTTGAGAAAAATTCAAGAAATCTGAGTAGATGAAGTAGGAAGAGTACCACCAAAAGTGGAGTCAGACGATCTTGTTCTGACTCCAGGCCTGGGATATTAGATAGTCACTTAACCCTGGGGGTCATAGCACCTCATCTGTAAAATGAGAAGTTTGAACTCAATGGCCTTCTCTTTCGGTTCTAAGTTCATGATCATATGATTTTATCTCATGTAACCTTGTGGGCCGCTAGGTATTGCAGTGCAGAGCATGAGGACTGGAGTGAAGAAGACATCTTCCCAAATTCAAATCTGACATGAGACATACTTAGCTAGATGACTCTGGGTAAGTCACTTAAATCTATAGATTCTGTTTTCCTCATCTGTAAAACAAGTTGGAGGAGGAAATAGCAAAGCACTCCAGTGTCTTTGCCAAGAAAACTCCAAAAGGTATCAGAAAAAGTTGGATAGGACTGAAATGACTAAACAAAAGGCAATGATATTGGAAGAAATGAGTTTCTGTAATTCCTTTCATCTATTTTTTTGTGATCTACATTCTAATCACTTTCAGAACCTCTTTTCTTTTCCATTTAATTCTAGTGTACAGGATTGTATGCAATTTCTTAAAGAGTTTTCATACAGTAATCTGAGACCCAAAAGACATTTTAAATTTGGATTTCTATTAATTTCCTATGATACTTAAATGATAAATACAATAAAGTACTGAGATGAGCCACTAATCAGGAAAACTATTTGCTATCTCTTTTTCACTTCAAATGCTTTGCCATTTTCCCACTTTAAGTACTCTTGCTAAGGCAAACCTTAACTTTTCTACCCCTTAATAGCAGACTAAGAATTGCTGTGACCAAACAAAATTGGTCACCTAGTGATCAAGTTCCCATAATGCTCTCCCAATTTAGGTAGTCCCTGTCACAGGGTCTATGCTTCAAGTTTCTCCAGCGTGGTTAAGAAGTGCCATAGCTTGTACTCCGAGAAACCCAGAGGCACCTCCATATCACAATGAACCTTGGGAGGACAATTTATTAGTGGAGAAATTCCCTGCTAGCCTGCTGAAAAATTCACTGGGCATCTTGTATGCAAGATATGCTGTATTTTTGAAAGTGATAAAAAGACATCTATTTAAGTAGGAGAGAAAAATGATCAGAGTAAGATTAATTATTCTCACTGTAGTTGGCTGTAGCTATTAAATACCCTGTGCATATAGTGCCACTCATTGTAATTAGCAACAAAAAGAAAAAAGAGAGGAGTAGAAAAGAAGTTCCTCCTTTCTACCTCAAAGCCTAAGCTTCAAAAGGCCTGATGACCTTAAAAAATTAATTACATTTGTTCTGAGAGGCTTTTTTGTATCGTGTTTTAATTTAGAACTTATAGTTTGTATTACTTAAAACAACTTATTAGATGATACAATACCATCTCTAATGAGATTACATTATCCTTTGGAGTCGCATCAAAGAACCATTTTACAGCTTACACTACCTTTGAGGTGCTTGAAGCTTCTTAGGATAGAATCCAGGACAAAAATCACTTATGTCAAATTTTATTTTATGTTGAATTCTGATATACATTTTTAATTTTAAATTGCATTAGGTTGTAGTATATGAAGAACACTAATGAGATAAACTTTTAGCTAAAATATCAGATTTATTAGATATGCAATAATTAAATGATTTCATAGATCATTTTTTTAAATTTTATTTTATTTTATTTTTTTAATTTAATAGCCTTTTATTTACAGGATATATACATGGGTAACTTTACACCATTAACAATTGCCAAACCTCTTGTTCCAATTTTTCACCTCTTACCCCCCCACCCCCTCCCCTAGATGGCAGGATGACCAGTAGATGTTAAATATATTAAAATATAACTTAGATACACAATAAGTATACATGACCAAAACATTATTTTGCTGTACAAAAAGAATCAGACTCGATTTCAGAGATCATTTTAAACATGAGGCAAAGATATTCAGCTATGGAAAGGTTACTTTCAACCTTTAACAATTTAACAGTTTGCAATCTTAAACAAGAAAAAGTAAAGGATGAAACATCAGCAATGCCCAGTCTTCCAGTGCACTTTCATGTACATCTTTATGCTTTCATTTAAAAGGACAAGTCATAGTTTTACTTCAGCACTCCCAATGAAGCAGACTGTAAAAGCATCTTGGTCTCTACACAAATATTCAGTATTATTTACAATGAACAAGACTGTACTATATAATAAAAGATTAGTCTAATCTTAAATCATCTAACAGCATCTACAATTATGCTGCACTTTAAAATTTAAGTTTAAAAAAAAAAGACAAACTTAACTTACCCTTTGTCTGAAGTCTGCATCAGCATTTGGATTTAGCCCTAAGAGAGCTTGTTCATCCATGCCTGCTGCTATACTCTGAGCTCTTGAATCTTATTAGGCTTGCCCCCTGATCGCACAGTAGAATTCACAAACATCTACAGACAAAAAAAGTTGAAACAGTATTTGTACATAAAAAAGATGCTCATCAAAAGAATACATTTAATTTAATATGCATGTAAATTTATAGTGGTCAAAAAATTGTGCAAAACATCTTTTAAAATGAGTCTGTACATATTAAAAGAGTCCTTTGTTTCTATGAACAAAGATACAGGTTTATATCAAACTACAAAATAATTCTAAAAAATTAATTCTAAGCTTAATTTGTAAGAATCTAATAGATAACTCTCCACTATTTTGTTTTTCTAAAATAAGGTTCTTCCAAGTAGAAGTAAAAACGTTGTAGACAGCAGTTCTCTAACTTTTCAAAATTACCCAATAACTACAATAATCCATTTGTTTAATACTTGAAACTTAGTACATTAAGCAGCATGACTAGGAAGCTTCATTTAAATCCGAAATTTCATTTTTTCAGCTATTATTACCCAATTCTATCCCCACCATCCCTAGGCTAGAATTGAGGCCAGCAAATCCTAAGCGAGTCCCAAGAGTTAAAATTGCATATTTTTCTATCAAATACCCAAATCCCAAACCTTTTAATCAGAGTGGCTAACAAAGAGCCTAATCTGGTGCATTTAATTTCCTGCTAGAGATGTTCATGAACAGTCAAAAATAGGATGTGGTAAGGTGGAGTCCCAGAGACCAGGGTTCAAATTTAGCTTCAGACATTTGACACTAGGAGTTTACTAATTAGCCCCTGGATGAAAGAGAACTAATTCTTATTAATCCTAGAAATGTAATTCAGAATGGTGGTATTAATCATCTGACTTACATATTAAATCTGAATTCTTAAAACTTGGGTCAATGTTGTCAAATTATCCATGCATGTTTTGAAAATAAAAAACTGTAGGGGCAGCTAGGTAACAGTGTATAGAGCACCAGTCCTAAAGTCAGGAGGACAGGAATTCAAATCTGACCTCAAGACACTAACACTTTCTGGTTGTGTGATCTTGGACAAGTCACTTAACCCCAGTTGCCTCAGCAAAAAAAAGAAAAAGCTTTATTAAAAAAAAAAAAAAAAAAATCTTAGTTCCTCCTCCTGAAAATACCATGTAATTCTAACCATCAATTTTAATAGTTTAGTGTGTTTTTAGAAAGGCTAGTTAGTATCTAGAGGTAAAGCCAAAGAAAAAATATGCAACATTAAAATAATTTTAAGTCACTAAGATGGCGTCTCTAATTTGACAGACCAAATGGCATGAGTATTGAATCACTCCCCCCCATTATGAAGTCTGGCACACTTCTCAGTTACAAAAATGAGATTTTCCTCTAGCACAGAAATGGGACTAGGCCAAAAGGCAATATTAAAAAAATACATATATAAGCACTTGAAAACTGAGTAGAGAAACAAAGTTGATGAGCTCCTTGGGCTAGAGTCAAAGACAACCCTTGGATCAAGAGGGCTTTTCTCCATTTCAAGATTAATAAAATGTGGACACATTTCTGAACTAGACATGTATTGAAAAGTCTATCAACTCTTTGCAACCAGTTTTTGGCAGGGTATCAATCGTCTACAAAAGCTAAGGAACACTCTGAATTTACTCTTATCAGCCAAGTTTAAAAATGCAGTCACTATAAGCAACCTAGTATTTCCATTTTTGAAATCCAAATTTATGTAACAATTGAAATATGTATCTTTTGATTCACTTTTCCTAATATTTCATTTTTAAAAAAAATCAATGAATAGGGTTTATATGCCTTAAATTCTATCTCAAGTAACTAATCTTTTAAATTCACTGAGATTATCTATTAACTAGAGGTGGGTCTGGCAGAAGTTGTTCTATCACTTGTTGTGAACACTAGAAAGAGAATTTAGGCTTCAAATGACCTCTAAAATTCTATTTCCTTCTATTACTTTGATAATTTTCCTATAGTAGCTTCTCCTGTAACTAACTGAACTATAAAGGACATGAGATTTTTAAAATTCCATTAGGCCACACATACATTGGCAACTTGAAGCTAAAAATCACTGATCACTATCTTTAGAGGGGGGAAAAGGGAGTCTTACCTCCGTGGTGTCTAACTGCTGTGCTGCAAATTTTCTAAATTTCAGTCCTCTATCTTTAGAATGAGAGGAAGAAATATAGATCACTCATACAAGTACAGCATTCGCATTAAAAATGCTGAATTTGGAGTCAGATAATTTGGCTTTGGATCCCAGGTCTGGTTGACCTATGTTGTTTTGGGACAAATTACTTAACTTATCTAGGCCTCAGTTTCCTTATCTGAAAAAGGATGGGTTTGGACTGGATGACCTTCCAAAGTCCTTCTAAATCTAAAGCTAAGATGGAAACATAAGTCAGCACAATACTTATGAGCTGAAATTATCTCATTTTTGTTGCATTTATTTTGTGATCTGAGAAAAATTACTTCTAATCTATTTATGGGATTATAGGATCTTATTCTAGATTTAGAGCTGGAAGGGGCCTTGGGAGATCATTTGTATAATCCTCTTATTTTACAGATGAGGAAACTGAGCTCTAGAAAGGCTTCAGTATCCTTTCCACATTCTCAGAAAAAATTTCAAAAACACTTTAAAAAAAAAGGGGGGGGGGAGTGAGGGGGTGGAGAACAGACACCTTGATCCAATTGCCAACATTTTATGGGCTGTAAGTGATCCAAGGCCCTCTGCTAAATATTTCAAGATATTCACAGCAATCTTCTAAAGTTAGATGTTATTTTCCCCATTTTTCGATGATGAAACCTAAGAGAGGTCAAGTCCCTCTTAACATTTATTAGATGACTTGGAGGGTCAACATATAAGTAGTGTTCTAAGGCTAGAATTGAATTCGGGAGCACCTAGATGCCTAAAACGTGAAAATAATTCACTGCCAAACCTAATTAAAAGCACATAATATACCAAAAAAGGATAAAAATTTAACTCATCACCCTCCCCACCTTTTTGGGTTTTTTTTTTCCTTTTGGCAAAAAGGGAGATGGAGAAAAACCTAGTGGTTACTAGAATAAAAAAACTACCATTCTCAAGTCGCAGGTGATCTTAATAAAGTAATGAGATCTATTATCTGCTTTAATCAAAAGAATTAAACCATAAAACCCTGACGCGTAAAAAACTCATTAGCACCTCATCCATTAATCAGTAACTAAATCCTTTGGGAAGAAAAAATAAAAATTCTTTCACACCGCAGTTCTTTCAGCTCATCCTGGAGGATTTTCGTCTGAAACATTCCCTCAAGATCAAAATGACAAGTTTGTAATTGCCTGGATGCGACTCCCATAAACCGCGTGTTCCCGTCCTCCCTCCCCCACCCAGGCGACTAATGAGCACTTTCAGAGGCCCAGTACTCGTTTTTCTGGTTACAGAAGCATCTTAGCTCCGCCAAAAAAAATTAGGGAAAGAAAGGGAAGATTAGAGCCAGGATCCGGCGTAGAATGTTATAGGCGCCCTCCCTCCTGTGCTCGGGAGAGCTCATCCCAGAGCGGGGGGGTCCAGTTCCCAAAGTCTCGGGCGGGGCAAGCTGCGGCGGGGGAGAGGGGGGCTCCACGTGCTGCTGGCGTGGGAGGGGGAGGCGCCCCGCCGATTCCCACCCGAGGGCCCCCGGCCCCGCAGCGCAGATGAAATGGGCCGGGGGTGACAGCCCTCCCTCCCCCTCCCCCGAGGACAGCCCACCTTCCCCGGCCGGTCACTCCATCCCCGCCGCGCCTCCTTCAGCCCCGGAGCAGGTCGCCACCGTGGAGCCGAGGAGGGAGGGAGGCGGCGAGCTCCGCAGCCGCGGCCGCCGCTGGCAGCCGGCCGCTCGCAGCTCCTCCGAGACTCCTACTGCGTGGCGCCCGACGAGCGGGCGGGGTCACCGCCGCGGCAGGAAGAGGCGAGCGCGCGCCGTGCGAGCTCCGGGACACCCACACCGCCGCCGCCGCCGCCGCCGCCGCCCCCCACGCCGTAGCAGCCTCCTCAGCTCCCGCTGCGAGCAACTCCTCTCGCGGAAATCCAGCTCGGGCAAACGCTGGCAACCTCATGGGCGGCCCCGATCGTGGCCCGCGGGGCGGAGGAAGCCTACGACTCCCAGCATGCCGCGCAGCAAAGGATGACGGTTGTTTCGTGAAGAAGAGTGAAGGGTGGAGAAACAAAGTTCACCAGGCTCTCTTCTGTAACTTACCACGTGGAAGTGATGCCTTCTGGGAAACGTAGTCCTCTCTTCTGCCACCTCCCTCCAAGCCCCATAACGTTCACAAGCGCATGCCAGCAGCGCACTATTTAGGAACTACCGTATTCTCCCGGGCTGCCCAGCAAGCCCTGAGCCGCCGGAGTTTATAACCGCATGCTAGTTGTGCCTTCTGGGAAATGTAGTTCTTTTTCCTCTACCCCGCTCCGCCCCGGGTTCAGAAAGCTCATTCCAAAAGGGCATTCTGGGAAATGGAGTATTCTCTCCATCCCTCTTTCCACTCCCCCCTTAACCCCACCCCATCCCCGTGCTCTGCTGCGCGCATGCTTTTGTGTAGTTGACTGACTTTTACAAACTCATGATCTAGCCGCGGTAAATGGTCGGGCAGTACGCTTTTCTGGGTGCCTTGGCCGCAGATCTCGTTTTATGTGGAAATTTCGTGTTAATTCATAAACACACGGGGCTAAATAGATCCTGGAAATTCGCCTTTGCTCAAACAATAAAAGTGCCTACTGTGTGCCAAGGCAGTGCGTTAGCGTAAGAATTAAGAGGTTGATACTTAACTGGGAGAGGGGAATGTTAGAACAGTCTTTTAAATTAAATTCACATTCTCTGCCCTTTCTTAGACAAAGCAAAATAACAAACCAGACCCTGATTTTAATGTTCACCCATTTCCGAGATTTAAGTATTTTCAATGACATTTTTACATTGTTCTTTGAGTTGCCTCCAACATATGAAGGTGGAAATTTACAATACTCTTGACTTCAAGGAGCCTACTTTTTTGGGTAAATTTTTGGCTTTTTTTGTTTTTGTGGCAGGGATTAAGCTCCGACAACGAATATAATGCTATTATAAATATAGTGTTCAAATAAGGAGTTGACGATCTAAGGGGTTGGAGTGTGAAGACATACATTAAGTACCAGCAAGAGATTTGGTAACTAAAATTACTCAGCATTAAAATTTTTAGCTGTGGCTCTATTGAGAAATAATTCTAATTAGATAACGGATAAAGCTTTTCTCTAAGATCATTTTTCTCCATCTTTCATTCATTTTAGAAGGAAGAGATGAAAAATATCCTTGACTTAGGTAATTTTCAAACCAACTTTATTGTGCATATAGAAATTTCTCCTCTCTCCTCCTGCCCTCCATCTCCAAGCCAACATTGTGGGAAGCAACCCCTAGAAATGTGACCTGGCAACTCTTTCTGCAGATACTCAAGCCCCAACCTTTTCAGGAGGCACAGTGAAGACTAGAAAAAGAGTTCTCAACACCAAAATCCCTGTCAAATAGTTCAAAATCAGATGTAATTTTAACCGTGGAAGGGACTTAGAAGCAGCATTAAAACCATCCTCTGCTTTGTTATACTCTTAAAAGACCATGATTTTGATTATTATAAAAAATCATATTAAGTGGATACCCATCAATTGAGGAATGACTGAATAAGTTATGGCATATGAAAGTAATGGAATATATTGTTCTATTTTTAAAAATGAACAAGCTGATTAGAATGGTCTGGAAAGATGTACGTGAACTGATGCTGAGTGAAACAGGAAAACATTGTACATAGCTACAGCAAGATTGTAAAATGACCAACTTTGACAAACTTAGTTCTTCTCTTAGTTCAGTTATTCAAGGCAATAAGAGAAACTTTGTATAGAAAACACCGAGTTCAGAGAAAGAACTGTTAGGAAAGGGTACCCCAAAAGTTTGGGGTCATAGACCAGTGACAGTCTCAAAAGAATTTGCAGGCTTAAACCCATCTCCTAATCAAGGGGCAAATTTTATTATAAGTAATGCCATTACAACAGCGAGCAGGAATTGTAAGAGAATTCAGCAATGAAACAGAAGTAAGGAAACACATCTATCCAGCTTTTGGAATTGTTATGCTAATTTTATGACTCATAGATAGGAAGGATTTTGGTTCTCTTTCACCAGTTTATTACTGATCAAATTATCAATCAGCAATGAATTGAAGAGTGGTTTTATTCACTATTGTCTCAGGAGTTTGATCTGTGGGACTATCTTGAGGCCAGAGGCTATCTAAGGCATGGTCAGAATCAGACAGATGGATATGGAAGTTTCCTGAGACAGACTGCAAAGCCAGAAAATCTATAATCACTGACTTACTGCCAGAACAGAAGCCCCCCTAAAATCAGGGGACCAACAAAATCATATTGACATGGGTGAACTCTGTAAAATCACAGAAACCATGTCTCCTTTGATCTGAGCTCCAAATGGTCTCACATCCTCTCAGAGTGCGACAAGCTATGCCAATGGTTCTCAAACTTTTATTTTCAGTATCTTTATCCTATTAAAATTTATTGAGGATATCTCCAAAGCATTTTTGTTTATCTGGATTATATTTATAGACATTTACCATATTGGAAATAAAATTTATTTTTGAATTTGTAGACCCTCTAAAAGGATTTCAGAGATCTCCAGGATTCTCTAGACCATACTTTGAGAACCACTGAGCTATTCAAGAACATTCAAGAACAAATCAAACTCCTATTGATCTTGTCAGGAAATCACAATTCCAGGAAAGATTTCACATTCAATTGAGAATAATCAAACTTTCCCTAAACTTACACTTAAAATAGGTCTTCTGGAAAATGATTCTTTGCAGATCTCTCTCCATTGAGAAAGGTATGCTCGCTAAGAGAATACCTCTTGGTGTTTAAATAATAAAGCTTCCTCTTTTGCGATAGCCTCTGGGAGTTAGTGAATTCTTTCACTTCCGAACTTGAACTCCCATCTCTGAACAGATGATAACCCACTTTTGGTACCACACTTCATCAATATTACATATTTCCCTCAAGCAGTTTGTACTGCAAGTTTATTTGGGACCAAGGGACAGAGATTTCATCTTCTGGAGCTGCTTTACGCTAATAAGGGCATAGTATAATGCATCAGTGGGGTCCAGGCTGAGGAGGGGAAGCAAAATGGCAGCAGCATTCAGTAGGATGCTGGATTTCAGAATCAGTTAGCCAATGGTAATCAAATTGAATGAGTAGTTGGAAGTTTATAGCTTAGAACCTTGAAAAAACAAATCTCACAAGTAGCTTAAAATGCAGAGGCCAAATATGAGCAAAAAAAAAAAAAAAAAATTAAAGTGGAGGTAGTAGGGACAATATCCAAGAACCCCAAGGCTAGAGTGGAAGGGTGGGTGGAGATGAAGCTATCATGAATGTCTCTCATTCAGACAGCTTTTCCTAGGATAAATATCAAAGAAATGTTTTTGTCCAAATCTCAGCTTTTGTCGAAAGGGTGGGGGCAGTGTCTGAAGCACTGGCATTATACACAGTGAAAGAAGCACTCAGATGACTTAGAATGCAAGCACCATGTTTAAAAGGTGTTAATCATTAGGTAGAGAGGATGACATGCAGAATGGAGATAATTAATCTTAAATGGGTTTGATCTCCTTTGACAGAAATTTGAGTCTTCAGTCTTACAAGGGAAGACTTTACCCAATTAGTAAAGGTGACAACAAAAAACAAAAAAGCAATTTGAAGCCCCTGAGAGGGGACATATGTGTAAATTTCATCTACCAGGCTTTCTCTAAGTATGTACCCCTCCTCCAAATAGGCTTCAGGATGGGAGTTTAGCAGCTCTTTCACAAATTGGGCATGTTTGACAGATCTGTTTGTTTCTCCTAGCTTGTGACCAGTGAAAATAGCTTTCACAACGGAGAGCATTTTTTTTTTTTTTTCTCAAATGAGTAGCTTGGTATAGACTTAGTGTAGCCCTTTGTTTCTATAGGCTGGCTTTGGAATTTGGAATGTTAGTTCTCAGGAGATTATGAAAAAGCTTCAAGAAAGGTGATATAAAAGCATTATGATCAAGTTTGTCAGAATAATTTTGGAATGGATAGCCTACATTATCATCTTTCTGGCAAGAAAACAAAGGATAGGTTAGTTATTCCCCTGCAGGGTAGCTAGTACAAGTGGGGTGCATTCAGAGTGGGGATGGTGACATTTGGTAAAGGGACATTTGAAAATAATGCATCAGGTCGAATATGTGGGCTGCTTGAGGATGCTGAGGGTACACCAAAGAATCCTGAATGCCCCCACTGCCCACAGAGTGGGCCTAGACTAAACCCCTGACTAAAGACTAAGGAGTTATCTCCCCACTGGCAGGGGTCCACAGAATGATACCAAGAGAGCTGAGAGAAACTACTAGGAGCAAAGTTCTCATAAATAACAAGAAGGCTAATCTTAAATCCTCTTCATAACTGATGGACTACTCCGCAGCTGGCTGTTTAAGTGACTTTCCTATAAAGCCTTTTATTTGACATTTAACATTCTTCAGTATCTGGCTTCTTCCTACCTTCCTAGTCTTCCAACATTCTATTCTCCAGTCATTTCTGAGATCCAACAAACTGCATCTACTGGCTGTTCTTCAACCATAACTCCCCATCTCCCATCTCTGTACCTTCTCCCTGATGGGATTTTACCCCTCTGTAGAATGGTCTCTCTCTTCTCAGCCTAGCATTCCTGGTTTCCTTCAAGATTAAGTTCAAACACCATTTATCCAGCTTTTAGCTTTGATATGCCAATCTTATGCTCATAGGTAGGAAGGATTTTGGTTCTCTTTGACTAGATTATTACTGACCAAATTATCAGTTAGCAATGAATTGAAGAGTGGTTTTATTCACTATTGTCTCAGGAGTTTGATCTGTGGGAATATCCTGAAGCCAGAAGCTATCCAAGGAGTGGTCAGAATCAAACAGATTGGGAATAGAAGTTTCCTGAGGCAGACTGCAAATCCAGAAAATCTAGAATCACTGACTTATTGCCAGAACAGAAGCCCCCCCTAAAATCAGGGGACCACAAAATCATATTACATCAGAAGGAGACAGAATGTAAATCAACACATGCAATGTTCATTTTTTTTAATCTCATGATTTTTTCCCTTTTGTTCTGATTTTTCTCTCCCAATATGATTCATAAGGAAATTTTTTTTTAATGAATGTATATGTGTAACCAAAAGAAAAGTTTTTTATGTATAACTGGGGAAAATAAAAATCAAATAAATACTCATTAACTATAAAAGACATGAAGATGCTATCTGTATTCAGAAAAAGAACTAATACAAGTATATGAATAGAATGACTTCATGTATGCATATTTATATGGTCATATATAAATGTGTTTAATAAGGGTGTATGTGTGAATACTCACCTATTTGTGTCTAATGGTAGCCCTCTCCAGAGGAGAATAAAATAAAAGGAAATGGGAGAAAAAAGATATTTGCAAATAACTTTATATTTTAAAGGGATAGCAAGTTGTACATAACAAATTTTCTGGGTTTTTATATAATCACCTTTTTTATTGTACTATTATGGAAATTGAGTAATTTAAGGGCTAGCTAAGAATTGAGATGAAAAATGTTATGTTCTGTATTCTGTAAAATAAAAAAAAATACTATGAGTTCTTTCCATCTGACTTATAGCAGAAACTTCAAATATGGATTATATCTCATATTAGAATGTAAGCTTGTTGACATCAGGCACTATTTTATTTTTCAAAAGAAAATACTTTTTCATTCACTTGTTTTCTAATTGCAGAATTTAAGATTTACTATCTAGTCCCCCTTATTTTAAGTCAGGGTAATGGAGGATTTTAGAAATTGTGACTGCAGGCAGCAGAACAAGGACCCTTGACTTTATATTCACTGCACACTTCTGCTCCCTCAGTATTGCCAACAAATTTCTATAGACTATACTTCTAAAATCAAAATAAAGCTTGATATCTCATACTATGGTCAACAGCAACTTGTTTATCTTGGACGAAATGGCTGTATGCATACTGGAGTTTCTATGAAAAGGGTATTTTTCACTTCTCCCCTTTAAAATGAATTGATTAAAATTAGGGAAAAATATCTCAAGACAGGAAAATTCGGAAGTTTTATCTAATTAAAATTATTTTCCTTGGAGTTTGAATCTACTGTTTTCTTAACAGCTTGCATTTTTAGTGCCTGAAGCAAGTTTAAAAAAACATACACACACACACACATTCTGGAGCACAAAACAGGAAACTGGACAGCAGTTGAACTTTCAAAGCCAAATTCAGCTGGGACTGACAGGAGCCACAGAGGAGAAAATTGAGCCCCAAAGAGGAGAGCTTTTCTTCTAGTCCCAGCTAAAACCCCTTCTTCATAACCTTTTCTGATCTCCCTTAATGCCTTCTCTTAGATTGATTATCTCCAGTCTATTCTATATTTCCCTTATAATTAGTTGTTTGCCTGTCTCCACCCATCTTAAGGAGACTGGGTGCTCCTTGAAAGAGAGAAGACTGTTTTTGTTTAGGGTTTTTTCCCCCATCTTTTTGTATTCTGCCTCAAGCCATTAACACAGTGCCCGACACAGAGTGAGCACTTAATACGTGCTTTTGAACTGATATTGCTATTATAGAGGAAGGATGAAAGTGTTGAGGAATGGAATAAGAGCAAAGACTAAAATCCAGTCTTCTAGTAATTTCCTATTTTAACTAATTTTCACCAGTTAATCAGGTGCTAAACTCAGCTGTTTCTAAAGTTCAGTACCCTTTAGTTATTCTCCCCTAGTAAGGTCTTTGTTCCTCAGTTCCTAATAATTGAGCACCAGCCATGAGCAATTGATTGCCCTTCATTCTTGAAGATCAATGACTTAAGTGGGTGATATCTTGACTTGCAAGTAATTTGGATTTATGGCAGAGCTGTGCAAAGTCATCACCCTCACTCTCCCCTCATCAGAATCCAGTGGCAAAACACATGTCAAGACTGTTAGAAATGCACTCTCCCTCACTATGTATTGTCTGGTATATATTCCTCATGTATACTTTCTCTGAGTGCTGTTTTGCTATTCACTTGGGAAAATGATGGAGTTTTTTGGTTTTTGTTGCGGTTTTTCCTTTTCTAATTGATATGTGTTGACATTATATAATTGGTATATATATATATTGACAAAGAACTGGTAATTGGTGGAGAGGGAATCAAAATTTTGGGAACCTGCTTCCCCCATTAATGAAACAGTGACCAAAAGTTAGCTTGAACTTGAAAATCACATCCTCTAGTCCAGGGGTCCTCAAACTATGGCCCATGGGCCAGATGCGGCAGCTGAGGACGTTTATCCCCCTCACCCAGGGCTATGAAGTTTCTTTATTTAAAGACCCACAAAACAAAGTTTTTGTTTTTACTATAGTCTGGCTTTCCAACAGTCTGAGGGACAGTGAACTGGCCCCCTATTTAAAAAGTTTGAGGACCCCTGCGTCTAGACCAAAATCTAAGAAAGCAAATAAATATAATTCTATCCTGTTATGCCCTCCCTCAGAGACCAGCAGGTTGGCCAAAATTGGCTTCAATCTCTTACTCTCCATCCTAATGGAAATATTTAAAAGAAATGAATATTGAAAAATTGCTTTACATATAATTGGAAAAATAAAATGCTATTAAATTAAAAAAATAAATAAGTTGTAGAGCTTTTGATTATTTCCATTTTTACAAATGAGAAAACAGAGTCTGAAAATAAAATGATTTGCCATGGTCATATAGCTTGCAAATGTCAGAGAAAGGACTTGCTGGTTCTCATGGACTTTCCCAAGTCCAACACTCTTAATATGAGAGCCTCATTTTAAAAAATCTAAATCTGTCCTTACCCCCCTTTCCTCTAGCCATATACCTCAATCCTTCTTCTTCTCTCTCTAAATACTATGTCTTTATTTCTTTTTATTTGAATTTCCTATGTTTATATAGTCTTCAGTCTTTTAACCGTTTTGGGTCTTTTGATTGGTTGTTTTGCTTCCCTCTCCCACCCCCCAATCTTTTATTTACATAAACATGTGCCTTTGGTTCTTTCCTTGGAATTCCCTTGAATTTTAGCCTTTTCTCACTTGTTAATTGTCTCTTGGGATTGCTTTCTCCCATTACCCTATATCAAACTAAATCTTTACCTTATCTGACACTAATGAACCTTTTTACCTGAGTTGTACAGTAATCTATGGAGTTTGGAAAATCATAATACTTTAACCAAATAATACTGAAAAGATCCAGGGTCAGGAAAATCTTGAAAAGTTTTCTAGTTGCCCAAAAAGTTGAAAAAAAATTCAATAAATTTAAAGTGCATTTATTAGAATCTATAGTGAACAGAATCCTTCACTAAATTACGACTTTAATGTCTCATCAAGACCTCAAAGTCAAAGATTACTTTGCTAAGGAACTTCTGTGAAGTTGCTTTTCCTGCTTCTGAGAAACTACTAGTGTGACAACATTTGTGTGGGTCAGAAACAGGAAGTGTAATTTGTATGTTTATGGATGGCTCCTGTTACAAAATTATCTTAAAAATTGGAGCTTAATCTCTATTGTGAAAGTAAATGATTTTTCATCAAGTAATCATTCTAGAGATTAAAGATGTTTTTCAATTTAGGTGTTAAGTCACCTCCTTCAGTTGTTACATAATTTTGCACATATACAATCTGACTCTAACTGAAGAGATAAGAGATAGAGCCCTCCCACTTAAAAACAACAATAAAAACCCCTCCAAAACATTTAATACTACTAAATAGGTATAGTAATGCATTTTAATGGGGAAAGGGGGGTGGGGAGGGAGGAAGGGGGTAAAGGGCCTCATGCTCTGTGGTCTGGAAAATCCCCATCAAGTTTTTGGCCTTCCCTTAGTACCAAAGAAGTCTGATTTTTTTTTCTTTTTCTTTTATGAGTGTTTACAGTACCTTATTTTAAAATCTGGGCTGTGTTTGGTCATAGTCCCTATGTAGGTCAATGTTAAGTAAAAATACTTTTTCTGTGTCATCTGCTGGCCTTCCTAAAACTCCCACAAAAAAATTCCCATTGAAATTCACAATATTTTGAAACCATTATGGGTAAAGTCATGAAGTGGAAGGAATTACTATAATGTAATTATAATTTATAATATATATGTGTGTATATATATTATATAATTATTACATCATTCATGCCCAACTGCTTGGAAATTTAGTTAGGATTTTTTTTTTTTTTTGACATGGGTTAAATATTATTCTTGCAATCTTGCTTACACTCAGTAAATTAAGAAATTTATTAAGCATCCCCCACATACCAGATACTGTGCTAGGTACTCAGATTACAAATACAAAGAATGAAAAAAACCTCTACTTAAAAGGACCTTGCATTCTAATATAACAACCCCCAAATAAAGTATATATAAAGTATATACATAAAGTTCATAAATTCAAATATATATCAAGTAGTTAAATATGAGATAGTTGGGAGAGATCTTACACTAGTGTAGGGAAATCAATAAGGATTCCATGTGCCTGATACTTGACCTTCCTCATAGAGAAAGGGGATATTGAGGTAAGTAGGTAATATATTGCAAGCATGTAATGTAATGACCAACATAAAGCCACAGACTCCATGGAAAGTGGAGGCTCCCTGCAAGAGACAAGGCCAACTTGACTGTATTGCAGAGTTCAAGCATAATGTTCAGTAAAATAAAAATAAAAATAGATTGGGATGTAGTTGTGTAGTACCTTGACAGTTAAACAGAAGACCTCATATTCAATCCTAGATTCAATAGGTTAATTCAATCCTAGATTCAATTGACTGAGCAGGAATATCAAATGCTCAGAACTGAGTTTAAGGAAAACAGTTATTAATCTACGATGTTACTCATAAGTCAAAGAGAGCTGTCAGTCAACAAGCAAACCTACTCTCCAGTGGGGGACTTAATAATGCAAACAACTCTGAACAAACAAGATATAGACAAGATAAATTGGAGATAATCAATAGAGGGATTGTACTAGCATTAAGGGGGATTAGAAAAAGCTTTTTGCAGAAGGTGGGATTTTAGCTGAGATGTGAAAGAAAAACAGAAGGAAGGAGACAGAGTTCTGGCTCTTGAGGTGTTCAAACTGGAATCTTCTTTCTCCATCCCTTCCTCTCACATATCCATATGCCTAAAAAACAAAGGTAAATTCCAGTACTGGTAGGAAACAAAAGGAAGTATTATCTGTAACTAAAAGGTGTTTCTAGGAACAAAGTTTAGATTTTCTGTCTGTCACTTTTTCTTTCTTTCCCGTCTGGGAAATCCGCCTGAAACATCCCATCGATGTTGGAATCCTAGTGTCAACTCAACTTGAAACAAGGTGAAAACTCAAGGGTGGGGATGTCAGAATCCTGGTGTTAACTCAGTGCTTATTGGTTCACACCTTAGAGCCACAGTGGGCACAAATGCTTATTATACCCAAACTATGATGGACATAGAAAGACAGGGTCCCTCTTGGTAAGGGACTTCTAGAGAAATTCGTCAATGTTTTCAATGTGGAAAAGTTGGACATTTGAGAGCTCAATGTAGATATGGAGATAGAGTGAGAAGACAGGGTGAGAGAAAACTCAAAACTCCATGTCCAAAATGCAATCAAGGCTTTCACTGGGCCTCTGAATGTAGATTGACTCAGAGAAGTGAAAGGCAAGCCCCAGCTCCTAAGTATCAATCAGGGCCCCAGGTGGGGCAAGATGGCAGCCGAGGTTACACTCAGAGAGCCTTTAGAAATTTGATAGTGAGATATGAACAATCAGCCAAAAGGCAATCAGATGGAAGGAGGAGATTACACAATCAATCCGCAAAAAGGCAATCGGAGGGTAAAGGGGGATTGCAATTAGGAAAAACAATTGTATGCAGTAGAGACTACTGAGATATCCCCTGGAGAAGTGAAATCTGTTCCTGTCCAGCCTATGGATCCCTTGCCTCCAGACACAGTAGGCTTGACCATTTCACCTCCGGAGAGTGCTTACAAACCAGTGGCGATCCACACACTGATGTAGGAAACTGGGGAATCTGTAGCTAATATCCCAGTCACTGGCCAAAGATTAAGGCAGACACCTACATGTCTGGTGTAGGAGGATCAATAGCAGCAGAAGTTAGTGCTGCCCATATGAGATGGACATTTGAAAATGAAACAGGAGTTTTTACTCCTTTTGTGGTTGAAAAAATCCCCATCAATCTGTGGGGAAGAGACATTTTACAGCAGATAGGATTATAATTAAGTGCTTCGGCTTTTTAGGCAGGGCCGCTGTTGAAGGCCTGTCAGCACTCTCACCTGTTCCTATTCAGTGGAAAACTGATAGATCAGTGTGGGTAGAACAGTGGCCCTTAACAAGAGATAAAATTCAGGCCTTAGTAGATATAGTGCAAGAGCAACTTGACCGAGGACATCTACAGCCTTCTCTAAGTCCTTGGAATTCTCCAGTATTTCTTATAAAAAAGAAATCTGGAAAATGGAGGATTTTAACGGATTTAAGATAGGTAAATGAACAGATGGAAACTATGGGAACTCTTCAGCCTGGACTTCCATCTCCTACTCAGTTGCCTAGAGAATGGCCTCTTTGGGTTATAGACATCAAGGATTGTTTCTATCAGTATTAGCAACTTATCACCTTGTAAGGATTGCTCTAAGGTGTGAACCAATAAGCACTGAGTTAACACCAGGATTCCGACATCACCCTTGAGTTTTCACTTTGTTTCAAGTTGAGTTGACACTAGGATTCCAACAATCAGTATTTTTTTTAAAGAATGAAATCAATGACTTTCATTTCATTTATTGTAATTTTAGGATAAAATTGAGAGACAAAACAGTTTTCTCTAAGATCACTAAATATCTTTTTTATGCCCTAGTATCTTTTTTAAAGATCTTAAATAATTCATCCTTTTGTTATCTCCAAGTTTCTAGAATTGCAGAACATTAAGGATGATGGGCAACAATGTAAGGACATAAAATCAATGAAATTCAAATGTATCTACTGTGGAGATAGCAGGGATTATATGAGCTTGGTAACAAAGAAAAACAAGATACATTTCCTGCCCTTAAGGAACTCACAATCTGAGAGAATAACTATGTAAATAAATATGTTTGTTATTATTCAGTTGTGTCCAATTCTTCATAATCCCATTTGGCGTTTTCTTGACAAAGACACTGGAGTAATTGCTATTGTTTTTGTCTAGCTCATTGTACAGAAGAGGAAATTGAGGCAAACAGAATTAAGTGACTTGCCCAGGATCACACACCTAATAAGTGTCTGAGGCCAGTTATGAATTCATTAACATGATTCTTCCTGATTACAAACTCGTGCTCATCCACTGTCACCTACCTGCCTCTATAATGTAAATTAGTGTATGTTAAAAAGTATTAAGAGTACACAGCGCTATGAAAGATCAAAAGAAATGGGATTTCTAGCTGAAGCACACCTACATTTTAAATGAAACCCTAGATCTCCTAGTTAACCCTCTGTGATCTGTATTTCCCTTCCTACATGTCTACCATACATCTCGACCTCATTCCCAAATTCTTGATCCCTGAATCACTGTCATGCAAGGGTTCACCCCAATACTAAATAAATTCTAATGACAACTTATCTCTAGGAGAAAATATAAACTCTGGCATTTAACACTTCGTTTTTAAAAACTCTTCCACATACTTGATGGAAGGAATTGAACATTTATTGAACTACTACTATGTGCCAGGCACTGTACTAACTGCTTTACAAACATTAAGCTCCTTTGAGCTTCACAATAAATCTGGGAGGTAGGTACTTTGATCACCTCCTGTTTTATAGTGAGAATACTGAGGCTGAGTGATTTGCCCAGAGTCACAAAGTATTTATGATTGGATTTGATGTACCACCTTATTGTCTCTAATGGTCCAGCAGTTCTGACCTACTTGACTTTATCTGTACATAATTCCATTTTCTATCACTGTAACTTTTTACTGCCGGTCCTCCTTGTGAATGTTCCTCTGAATAATCCCCACTGCTTAGAATTAGCTCAGGCACCTCCTACAGGAGGCTTCCCAAGTCCCCCAGCTATTACTGACTTCTTTGTCTTCCTTCCATCTGCTATGCATCTTGCACGAACAAGTTTCTATATATTTCCATTAGAATGTTTTCCATTAGGATGTAAACTCCTTGAGGGCAGGAAGTAAGAGAAGAGGGCAAAAACTCTTCCTTTCCTTTATCAATAAACTCAGGTACCCCACATCATCTACAGAATCCCCTTATGTCCCTAGCGTGTCTTTGGAAAGTAAAGGCATCTCCCAACAACATTACCCATTCCCAAAATCTTTGTAGGAAGGGAGTTTTCATCCTATCTCAGGAAAAAGGAGATCTTATAATTGAGGGGAATTTTAACAGGTATATGGCACTCTCTGAAACGGCAGGGACCTCAAAATGCTGAGAGCTGTATTATGGAGAGAATGAACAAGGAATGAAGAACTAAATTGGACCAATTAGATTTATGGTTAAAGCAGTCCATCTATTCTGATTAAGTCTTTCTGGAGAACTAGATCCAAGAAACTATTGGAGTAGTGTCTCCTCCCTTTCTTGGTTGACATGATTTCAACGTGGACATGACTTTTGAGAGGTAGAACAATCTATTCCAGCAGTTAGGGGGCAAAATGATTAAGACAAAGTTCTCCCTTTAATGGAAGTCATTTTGCCATTTGCAAAGCAAGAATCATGATGCATAGATGGATTATCTGTCCAGTTGAGCAGAGACAACTGTATCATTCTTAGGGGATCATATGTTCTCATGCCCAGCACAATATGGCATCACCAGATATTCAAAGGCAGGGATCCACTGAGCTGAGAGATGGTAGGATGTCAGGAATAGGAGTGGAGGTCTCAATCTCTGACAGCCCCCAAATCTTTTTGTGATAGGCATTAGAAGCTGAGGGACCCAGCTGAATTCAATCTTAAATGCACCCTTTCCTTTTAACAATAAAAGCTTCCCAAGATCTATTTGGTGTTCAGAAGGACTATTAGTGCATGACCTAATTCATAACGGATATACCTGAATGAAGAGTGACGGTATGCATTATTGCATTATCAGTAGCAATTAGAATTGGCAAGAAGCACACAACACACAAGCCATTGCTTTTCTTCCCCACACACACACGTAAAAAATTTTATTTTTTCCAATTACATGTAAAACTAGTTTTCAATATTCATTTTTAAAAGATTCTGAATTCCAAATTTTTCTCCCTCCCCCCTCTCCAAGACAGCAATCTGATATAGATTATAATATATATATATGTATATATATATATTCATTTTAAACATGTTTCCATATGGATCATGTTAAGAAAGAAAAATCAGAACAAAGGAAAACCTATGAGAAAAAAAATTAAAATACTATGCTTTGTTTTGCATTGTCTCTATAGAGACTTTTGTGAGATTTTGAGTTCCATTTTTTTCTCCCTTCCTTCCATTTTACGAAGCTTATAGCCCTTCAGAGGCTTCAGGGTTATTTGGTCCTCACTTACTTACTTATCCTCACTTTAATTAATAAACCTACTATGTTCCAGGCAACATAGTAGGGGAGGAAAGATCAATTAAAGGGAATATTTGAAATCTCATCTTTCTGTTTCCAAGTTCGGTCTTCTAACCATTGTGTAACCCAGCTGCCCCAAGCAACGAACTGGTATGTGTGTGAGAAAACAAGGATAACTTTTAAGATTCCAAATTTGTACACTTAGGAGGATGGTAGTGTTCTTGACAGAATATTTGTAAAGGTGAAAAATAATAGTGAACAAATCAATTATATTGAAATAGTCATCAAAATATTGAAAATTTTAAGTTCAGAGACCTCAGGTGAAAAATTTTCTGCTAAAGATCCAGTCTTTGTTGGCTACTCTTGCCATTACATCCTTTTGGTCAATAATTATGGCCAGATTATGCCTTGGATTTTTACTTCAACATTGTTTTGTATCTCTCTAATGAATTTAGTGTATACAATGTGTATTTGAATGATATATGTACACAACTAATCTCTCTCCCAGACCTTAAGATCCCTAAGAGTAGGGACCATGTTTCATCTAAATTTTGTATATCTTTTATCATTTTGTATAAAATTCTGCTGATAGTGAATTAATGAGATCTACGTGAAAAGTGAAGTGCAAAATACTTTGTAGGCCATCAAACATGAAGTGCACATCAGCTATATTATTAAATGTTCAAACATTCATTCAATTCGACCATTTATTAAATATTTGCTATATGCTAGGCCTACTACTGAGACTACAGACATAAAAATGAAACCACTTGTGCCATTAAGGAACTTATATTTTACTTCCTATATATATTTAACACAAGAAAACCCAGAAACAAAGAGAATATTAACAAAGGAGATCAGAAAAGGTTTTCTGTAGGAAACAGCACATGAAATGAGCTTGAAGAAAGCTAAATGATTCTAGGAGTTAGCCAAAAGAGCATTCAGGCAGGCTTGTAAGTCAGCCTAGGCAAAGACATGGAAGTTAGAAAACAAATGCTGCATTTAAGGAACTGCCATTTGGTTACCTGGTTTGGAATATAGTGTGTGTAAATGGAGTAATGTTAATTAAATTTAATAAAGTAGGCTGGAGTAAGGTTGTGAAGTGCTTTTAATTCCATATTGATTAAGTGTATTTGATTCTAGAGGCAATGGAGATTATTGAATAAAAGAGTGATATAATCAAAATTGTGCTTTAGAGCCATGACCTTTATGTGTTATGATGATGGTTTAGAAATGAGGTGATGCTGGAAACAGGAAAACCAATTAAGATACCATTGCAATACTCCAAGAGATGAGGGGCTGAAATGGCTGGTGGTCATGTGAGTGGAAAGAAAGTTCAGATGTGGAATGTATGCTTAGAATTGGCAAGAATCTGCCATTGTTATATGGTGATGGGGAGAGGAAGAGAAAGTAAGGGAGAAGAAAGAGTCAGTGATGATTAAGACAACTCTGAGGTACCACTACGCACTTCTCAAATTGGCTAAGAAGACAGGAAAAGATAATGATCAATATTGGAAACAGATGTGGGAAAACTGGAACACTAAATACATTGTTGGTGGAATTGTGAATTGATGCAACCATTTTGGATAGCAATTTGGAATTGTACCCAAAGGGTACAATTATGTATGTCCTTTGATCCAGCAGTGTTTCTGCTAGGTCTGTATTCCAAAGAAATCATTAAAAGGGGGAAAGCACATATATGTGCAAAAATGTTTGTGACAGCCCTTTTTGTAGTGGCAAGCAACTGGAAACTGAGTGGATGCCCATCAGTTGAAGAATGACTGAATAAGTTATGGTATATGAATGTTATGGAATATTATTGTTGGATAAGAAATTATCAGCAGGATGACTTCAGAAAGACCTGAAGAAACTTACATGAACTGATACTAAATGAAGTAAGCAGAATCAAGAGAACATTGCACATAGCAACAAGATTATATGATGATCAATTCTTTTTTTTTTTATTATAGCTTTTTATTGACAGAACATATGCATGGGTAATTTTTACAACACTGTCCCTTGCACTCACTTCTATTCCAACTTTTCCCTTCCTTCCCTCCACTCCCTCCCCTAGATGGCAGGCAGTCTCATACATGTTAAACATGTTAAAGTATATCTTAGATACAATATATGTGTGTGCAGATCTGTACAGTTCTCTTGTTGTACAAGAAAAATTGGATTCAGAAGGTAGAAATAACCTGGGAAGAAAAACAAAAACACAAGTAGTCCACATTCATTTCCCAGTGTTCCTTCTCTGGGTGTAGCTGATTCTGTCCATCATTAATCAATTGGAACTGAATTGGATCTTCTCTGTCGAAGATATCCACTTCCATCAAAATATATCCTCATACAGTATTGTTATTAAAGTGTATAATCTCCTGGTTCTGCTCATTTCACTCAGATCTCCAGCATTTACATTTTTTTGTAAATCTCTCCAAGCCTCTTTATATTCATCCTGCTGTCATTTCTTACAGAACAATAATATTCCATAACATTATGATGATCAATTCTGAGGTATGTGACTTCTTTTTTTTTTTTTTTTAATTCTTATTTTTTTTTTTAAATTTAATAGCCTTTTATTTACAGGATATATACATGGGTAACTTTACAGCATTAACAATTGCCAAACCTCTTGTTCCAATTTTTCACCTCTTACCCCCCCACCCCCTCCCCTAGATGGCAGGATGACCAGTAGATGTTAAATATATTAAAATATAACTTAGATACACAATAAGTATACATGACCAAAACGTTATTTTGCTGTACAAAAAGAATCAGACTCTGAAATATTGTACAATTAGCTTGTGAAGGAAATCAAAAATGCAGGTGTGCATAAATATAGGGATTGGGAATTCAATGTAATGGTTTTTAGTCATCTCCCAGAGTTCTTTTTCTGGGCATAGCTAGTTCAGTTCATTACTGCTCCATTAGAAATGATTTGGTTGATCTCGTTGCTGAGGATGGCCTGGTCCATCAGAACTGGTCATCATATAGTATTGTTGTTGAAGTATATAATGATCTCCTGGTCCTGCTCATTTCACTCAGCATCAGTTCGTGTAAGTCTCTCCAGGCCTTTCTGAAATCATCCTGTTGGTCATTTCTTACAGAACAGTAATATTCCATAATATTCATGGTATGTGACTTCTTAACAAAAAGGTGATTCAGGACAATTCCAATGGGCTTGTGATAGAGAAAGCCATCTGCACCCAGAGAAAGGACTGCAGGGACTGTGGAACACAGTTTTTTCATTTTTGTTGTTGTTTGCTTGCATTTTTTCTCATTTTGTTTTCTTTTTTTATCTGATTTTTCTTGTGCATCATGATAATTGTGGAAATATGAATAGAAGAATTGCTGTATAGAAGAATTGCTGTCTAAGTAAGGGGTGGGGGAAGGGAGGGAAAAATTTGGAACACAAGATTTTGCAAGAGTGAAAACTATGCCTATGTTTTGAAAATAAAAATCCAAATTTTTTTTTTAAATATCATGATGTCTTCAACAGAAAGAGGGACATCTATAGAATAATAAAGTCTGAAAGGGATCTGTGACATCAATGAATTCAATCTTCTTATTTTACAGATGAGGAAATGGAAGAAGATTAAAAGATAATGAGTTTCATATGTCCAAAGGAAATCCAAGTGGAGATCTCAAATGTGTAGGTAAGGCAGGAATTGGAGCTCAAAAGAGAAATTTGGACTAGATGTATAGATTAGAAATCCTCTCTACTTCATCCAATGGAAGTGACAAGATCATCAAGGGGAGGATAGAGAAAAAGGGGCATAGATTAAAGCCTTGGAGGACACCTACAATTTTGGGATAAAATATCTAGCAATTGTCAGCTTAGGTAGAAGGAGAATCAGACAACACTAGAATAGCATATAGAAGTAGATGGAAGTAGATGGAAGACAAAGGAGGAAAATAGAACCAGTGCCCAAAGATGCAGAGAAATCAAGAAGAATAAGAACTGAGAAAAGGCCAGAAACTGAGATATGGCAATAAAAAGGATATTGGTTATTTAACACATACTTTAACATATTTAACATGTATGGGACTACCTGCCATCTAGGGGAGGGGGTGGAGGGAAGGAGTGGAAAAGTTGAAACAAGTTTTTGCAAGGGTCAATGCTGAAAAATTACCCATGCATATATCTTGTAAATAAAAAAGCTATAATAAAAATGTAAAAAAAAAGGATATTGGTTTCTTTGACTAACGGATAAGTTTCCATTGAGTTATGAAGTTGCTTTGAAGCCATTAAGAAATGTTTGTTGAATTATTATTCAATGTTGATGTTGAATTAAACATGTCATGTGTGCCATGGGTTGTACACAAGCATATTAGTGGTTTTCTAACTTTTTTATTTTGTCATCCCATTAAGTGTATTTGTACTATCTCTAGCTCACACATTTCCACTAACAATACCATTAAAAGAGGAAAAGCAAAAATGTTATTCATTTGTATTGAGGACCTTAAGCTTTCAGTATAAAATTACAAGGCTAGAATAGAAACCAATGAAAAAATTTGTCATTGTCCAGGGATAGAAGAGACAAGTGCCAGTTGTGTGGATTACCACAGTTCAGGAGTAGCCCTTGGGCCAAATTCCTGGCTTGCATGATTAATTGGACTTAGGACAAAAAGAAACAGTTTCATATTTTGTGGATGAATATAACAGATATGTCATATAAAAACCTATCTAGTAAAAATGGAATCCACATCTTATTACCTTAGTAACAATTTAGAAGGTATAATTGAATAGAATAGTTTGTGGAAATCACAAAACCTTGTTGTATAGCAAAGTTAAAAATTAAACTGTATGTTGCCATAGATACAGAATCTTTTAAAAATCCTCATCTTAGTAGCTTTATTTTTGAAGTCCTTAGGTTAGTTTTTGATGTAAGGCCTAAAGCCTCACATATTGTTCTCAACCAAAGGAGCAAGAACAAAAGTTGTTGATGAGATGCCTCTATAACAAAAACTGTGACATTTTCTTCCTTTTTTATATAGAAAATTCTGGGGGGAAATCATAATAATCACCTAGGAATGGTGCATCATGAAGGTGTACTACTGCCCTCTGCTCTGTGGATGGATATACATATGATTATATGCAAGTGTTTAAAATAATAAAACTAGAATTTTGTTACTTACCTGCAAGTTATAAGATTGCCTATAAGTTTTGTTCCAGGGAAGAAATTATGTGGTGTATATGAAGAATGCTATTTTCCATCCCAGAGAAAATAACCATATCACAATATTTTTCATCCCTCTCCTTCCAAAATATGAAGTTACAAAGAACTAAGAATCATCAAGATGGCAATACTCACTACTGGATGAAAATAATAATTTTGATCTTGAAAAGTTTCACCAGCAGGTGGCACCTCATTCCTCAAAGGTAATATAGCTGTTTTAGTCAGGAATACTTCAGCCATTTCTCATTTGCTAACCTAGCTCTTTCCTTAGAACTTTGCTAAGTTTCTGATGAAAAACAGATGTTTTCCCCTTTTTTCTTTTGTAAGAAGTTTCTTCCACAAGGTGCTCCATATTCCTTTAGTATGACTGAAGTCAGATTTGAAGATCTCAATTCCAACCAATATCCATAAGATATAAGTATCTTCAACAGAGACTTACAATTATTTTCAGCTTCTGAAACCAACAAACATTTATTGAACACCTATTAATTAGCGAGGTAATGGTGACAAAAGGGAAAAGGAATTTTTAGATGGAAGATCCTTCCCCTTAAGGAGATCTTATTAGAGAATCTTACAGTAATCTTATTAGGAAAACAAAATTTAACAACAGTATTGGGAAATTAAAAGACCATTAATTAAATGCTAAATTGGTTATGGATAAAGCTTGTTTTTCACGGTCTACCGTAGAGAGGTCTCTACACATTTCTTAATTCCATTGGGACATTTATGAAGCTACACAAGCTTTTTTAGATTTTGGATACAAATCAATTCTTTCTCTATTTCTACTACTAAGAAGTTCTCCCTTCTAACTATGACACACATTTAGGCTGTAACAACGTTAGAGTTCCTAATATATCCTGAAAAAAATGTCAATAATATAATTGGAAGTGAGTTGATTATACTTTGTAAATAAGACAAAAGACTTGAACAACTGTCCTCTTCCTTTTCAAGTGGTTTCTACTACAGTGTTTTTCAAATCCTTTTGAGGTAGTAAGTATCAGGTTTGAAGGACTCAATTAGAACCAACAATTTTGACTATATAATGTCTTCAATAGTGCCTTTCTGGCATTCGGTTAAGGGCAACATGAGACAAAAGGAAAAATTTTGGATTCATTCAGAAGACTTGGATTCAAATCCTAATTCCTTCACCTACTAACTTACAATAGAATTGGAGAATTAAAAGCCCATAAACTAGATCTCAAAGGTTCCTTCTCTGTCTAAATCCAAAGATTCATTAACTTCTGAAACCAACAAGTGTCTGTCTAATACTTGTTAGCTAGCCAATTCAACGGAATTAGGAAACCAAAGGACAGGATCTGATCTGGGTGTTATTCAACACGCTTCTCCCGCTGCCCCTCCACCCACTAATACCTGTGAGGAGGCTGCGTGGTACAATTTAAGAAGCGCTAGCTCGTCAGGCAAAAGAAAGTTGAGTTTCAATTCAAGGAGTCCATTCCCAGTGTGATCTTGGGCAATAATCACTTACCTTTTTGGAACCCGGTTTCTTCACCTGTAAAATAAAATGGTTAGTCTCTACAGCTTTAAATATGAACCACATCATCCTTGACTCTGGATTAAAGGACTGATATTTGGTGTTTTCTTTTTAGATGGGAATTGGGGGTGGACTAAAACCCCTAATGGACGGGCAAGGGCGGGCAGGAAATAAACCCCAAAGATCTACACTTAAGATCTATCACAGCCGGGAGCTCAGGAGCCCCACTCCCTTCAAGGATTTGAGGAAAGGGAGGAGTCCCCGAGCGGGCCCTGTGTCTCCCTGGGGAGAGAAGCCCGAGTGGAGGCTGAGCTGAGACGGGGCGGGCCGAGCCGCTTTGTGGCGTCCCCAGGTTCTAAGGCTGGGGGAGGGAGG
Source organism: Sarcophilus harrisii (assembly GCF_902635505.1). Taxonomy (NCBI): domain Eukaryota; kingdom Metazoa; phylum Chordata; class Mammalia; order Dasyuromorphia; family Dasyuridae; genus Sarcophilus; species Sarcophilus harrisii. The sequence continues at coordinate 75,016,283 of NC_045430.1, forward strand.
ACGAGCACCTGGCGCGGCGAGGCGAGGCGAGCGCGCGGCGCGGGCGGGGCGCTGAGCCCTCTTCGTTAGTTGGCTCGGTCTGCTGAGCAGTACCAGCCCGGTGCAGTGCCACCGAGGGGCGTTCCGCGCCGCTCACCAAGCCCGGCGTCCGTCTCCGGCCCCGACGCGGTGCATGGCTGGCTCGGGCCAGGTGGAGTTCCCCTGCCGCAGGAACAGCCGTCTGGATTACTTCCTGAAGCGGCACCTGCGGCAGGAGGTGTACGATGCCATCCGCACCTACGAGCTCTGCATCGTGGTCTCGGACACCGAGCACAAGACTTTCAAGTACGTGGTGCTCAGCGACAAGTTCATCTATGTGACCGAGAACCCGCCCAGATCCATTCGAGGGGTCGTGGCCTTCAAGGACGTTCAGGCCATTGATCTGGTGAGAAACGCCTTGGAGCCCCCTTCTCTCGGCTCCTGCGTCCTTCATTCGATCCGTTCTATTGGAATGGGGAGGAAGAGAGTCTCCCCTTCGGGGCACTGGGATGCGGATTAGGATAGAAATGGTCCCCTTCTTTCTCCCAGCTCCCACTTCCACACTGTCTTTCACCTATAGCATTCAGGTAGAAGAAATACTGAATCTCTTTTCCGTTTCTAGACAAAGGTGCATTTCCCACCTTTGGGTTTGTCTTTCCCGCCACCTGACTTTTGAAGGCCCCTGTGTGAATGTGTTGAAATATGAGAAAACTAGTGTCTGGAGAACTGAGAGCCTCTGTGGTAGCCCTTCCAAGTCTCAAACTTTTCTGGCACCCTTCCCTTCTCCACCAGCCCTTGTGTTTCAGGAATCAAATTCTCTTCAAACTTTTTATGAAGAAGCAATTGATTTTAAAGGTCCTTTCCTATCATTGTTCTTGGTTTCTCTCTGCCTGACCTGTTTTCTTGATATATTCTACTCACCCTCAGCCTATTTTTTCCCACTGGACGCAGTTGTCTAGTCTTATTTGCTTTTTCCCTTGCCTAAGTCTTTGCACACCTTAGGGAGAAGCTGGCACAGCTGGTTTTTGACCAGCTTTTTTTTTTTTTTTCCTACCAGAATATTTCTTTGTTTTGAACTCAGTTTAAAAAAAAAGGAACAAAACCAAACTACTTTAATAGAAAAATCATCTCTGCCTCTTGGAAAAGCATTACCCCTTTTTTTTTTTTTTTTTTTTTTTTTTTTTTTTTTAGAAAAAATTTTTTTTTTTTTTTTTAAGAAAAAAAAAAAAAAAAACGGCGGTGGGGGGGGGGGGGGGGGGAGAGGGGGGGGGGGGGGGGAGAGAGAGAGAGAGAGAGAGAGAGAGAGAGAGAATGAATACAAGTTTTAAAGTAGTAAAAAGGAACAGTGTAAACATCATAGAAGTTGAGTACTTTTCCCTTGAATCTGTATAGAATTTGATCAGCGTTGAATATCTCTAAAAGTAAGCGTATTGTATAGTAAAAAGATCATTGGATTTTGAGTCAAAGGACCCAAGTTCAAGCCCTAACTGTGTGACCTTAGGCCAGCCATTTTACAATTCTAGACTTTATTTTTGTAGTCTACAAAATGAAGGTATTGGACTAGATGTTCTCTTCCAACTCTATACCTATTACCCTAAATTTAATCCAAAAAATAAAACCAAACCATAGCCACTAGGTGGGATAATTTCTTGGTTATGGGACTCACACCTTTTCATCATGAGAACTCTGCAATGGGCCTCAAGTTGCACAAAACACCTGCATGATCAGACTGTCTTTACATCACTTGAGTTTTCCCCTACCAATTGCTTTTGTCCTAGATGAAAAAAAAATTCCTCTTTACAAGTATGACAGAAATCACAAATTTTCTTAGCACTGACTACTCTGTCTGATGCTTTGAAATATTAAATAGCTTCTGGTAAAGTCATAGTTACAGAATAACAGCTCTGTCCCCACAGTTAGACTTTACATACCTCTCCATTACATAATTATTTTTGAAATCACATTTCACCTAGCAAGCTGTCCTTCTTGATCCCTTATTTGTCCTGGAATTCTTATTTTAAGATATCTTTGGTTGGGAGCAGCTTAAGGAGTTTATGATTCATCCAGCCCTTATCCACCTTCCCAACATTACTGAAATCCTGACTCTGCTAGAGATGACCCAGGTTAACAAAACCATTTGAAAGAAAATCCACCTGAAATACAGAACATTGTTGGCAAAAGAGAGTTATTGATTGCAGATTCACAACTAAAGACAGCCAGGATGGACCTAGGGCATAATATGAAAAAGGTGATGATGCAAGGAGGAACATCTTTTAACATTTTTAAAAATATATATTATTTTATATTACTTTTAATATAGTTCCTCAGGTAGCTAGGTGGCATAGTAGATAGAGTAATGGTCCTGGAGTCAGGTAAATTCATCTTTCTGAGTTCAAATCTAACCTTAGACACTTAGTAGCTGTGGAACTCTGAGCAAGTGATTTAACTCTGTTTGCCTCAGTTTCCTAATATGTGAAATGATCTGGAAAAGGAAATGGCCAACCAATTCAGTATTTTTGCCAAGAAAACCCCAAATGGAGTCATAAAGAATGGGGCATCATTGAAAAATGACAATATACTTTTTTGAGGGCAACAAATTCTATTCTTCATGGCATAAAGTTGTGTGTGAGAGTGTGTGTGTATGTGTGTGTGTGTGTAATGAAGTTTCTTTTTTTCCAATAATTATAACTTTTTACTGACAGAATCCATGCTTGGGTAATTTTTTACATTATCCCTTGCACTTACTTCTGTTCCAACCTTTCCCCTCCCTCCCTCCACCCCCTCCCCCAGATGGCAAGCAGTCCTATACATGTTAAATATGTCACAGTATATCCTATACAATATATGTGTGCAGAACCGAGCAGTTCTCTTGTTGCACAGGAAGAATTGGATTCAGAAGGTAAAAATAACCCGGGAAGAAAAACAAAAATGCAAACAGTTGTAACAAAGTTTCAAAGCATCTAGTGGATAGTAACACAGAGGTCTGAGATTTTCAAATTTAAGAGAAACCATCTTTTCAAACTTTAGTTAAGATACACATATATCTTATCCCAACTCTGCTTCTATGGTTCTATAAATAACACTAATTTTTCTTTCTAGACTCTTGTTTCAAATTCTACTTTGTACTTGAGCTGCTAAGTATCAAGACTGACTAACTTGAATTTCACTTCACAATAAACTTTGAAATACCCTAAAGGAACCAAAATAATACCTTCTCCAAAAAATTAGGATGTGGGGAAACAGGGGTTAAGACAGAGAGAGAAATAAATCCCTGATTAATCTGATCCTAACCCTACTTACCCAAGTTTAATTTATATAACTCCCCAACATGAATCCTGTGTTTGAATCAGAATTTTTGCTTTTCACTGTACTAGGCCATATTTGCTCCTCAACTAAGATACCATCTGATATCATCCCCTTCTTCCATGAAGCCTTCTCTGATCACTGAAGAAAAATGATTTTCTTTTTTTTTTTTTTAGCACTTATTCTATGTTCCATATTTTTTTTAAATACAACTAAGCAGAATAGCAGAGTATGGATCTAGAGTCAGGGAGAATTTGAGTTCAAAAGTGGCCTCAGACACTTAGTAGCTTTGTGACTCTAGGCACTTAACCTTTGTTTGCCTCATTTTCCTCATGGAGAATAATCATTAGTGAGGATGATAATAATACTTCATAGATTGTTGTGAGATTCAAATGAGATAATATATATCAAGTGCTTTAGAAAATGTAAAGTGCTGTAGAAATATTAACTATCATTATTTTTGGCATTTGATTTTATATTTTCTTACATTGTCTCCTAGTTGTTTCCTGTTTCTATCTTATCTTCCTGATGACATTGTAGGTGCCACAAGGTTTTATTTTGTGTATCTTTCTCTGTCCTAATACATCATTATACATACAGCAGGTTCTCAATAATATTTGTTGAATTGAATCCAGTATATCACATACAGGATAATAGATTGATCCCTTAATTTCTTTTGTCTGGAAAGATATAGGTTAAGGGAAGGGAATGTGACTAAATTATGTGAGTTGTTGTGGACCAATAGAGAGACAGCTGTACCTAGGACTGGGAGACCTGGATCTGATTCCTAACCCTTACTAGTTTGGTGACTCCGAGTAAGTTATTGACCTTTTCTCTGCCTCATTTTCCCCATTTACAAAATGGAGAACAAATATTTCACTATGGACAAGTCACTTAAACTCTTTTAATATCAGGCATTCTGGTGATGATTAATTGTGATGGACTTGGCTCTTCTCAGCAAAATGATCCAAGACAGTTCCAGTAGACTTGGGATAGAAAATGCCAACTGCATCCAGAGAGAGGACTATGGAAACTGAATGTGGATCACAGCATAGTATTTTCACCTTTTTTGTTTGTTTGTTTGCTTTTTCTTTCTCATGTTTTTTCCCCCTATTGAACTGAGTTTCGTGGGCTACATGACAAATATAGATATATGTTTAGAAGAATTGCATATATCAGATTGCTTGCTGTCTTGGGGGGAGGAGGGAGGAAGGGAAGGGAGAAAAAAGTGAAAAAACAAAGTCTTACAAAATGAATGTTGAAAATTATCCTTACATATATTTGGAAAAATAAAATACTATTGAGGAAAACAAATCAGGCACTCTGTAGTAGCTTATAGATGGTTTGCTGAGCCCTTGGTAGAGGGAGTTCCCGCCTGAAAAAAAAATAACAAAAATCCTTGACTTAATATTTTACTCCTGTATGTAACCAAAAGGCTTGTTCCAAGGAAAGCACTTTGTAAACCTTAAAGTTCTACAGAAATATGCGCCACTGTTGTTTTTTTCTATTAAGAAAAATATGGGACAATGATCAATTCTGGTGGACATGCCTCTCTTCAACAATGAGATGATTCAACCAATTCCAGTTCTTCAGTGATGAAGAGAGCCATATACACCCAGAGAGAGGCCTGTGGGAACTGAGTGTGGACCACAACATAGCATTTTCATGCTTTCTGTTGATGTTTGCTTGCATTTTGTTTTCCTTCTCAGATTTTTTTTTCTAGATCTGATTTTTCCTGTGTAGCAAGATAACTGTATAAATATATACACATATATTGGATTTAATATATATTTTAACATATATTGGACCACCTGCCATCTAGGGGAGGAGGGAAGGGAAAGGAAGAAAAATTTTGGAACAAAAAGTTTTGCAAGGGTCAGTGTTGAAAAACTACTCATGCATATGTTTTGTAAGTAAAAAAAGCTTTAATAAAAAAGAAAAAAAGAAAGAAAGAAAAATATAGGGCAGCTAGAAGGTATAGTGGACAGAGGATTGGCCCTGAACTCAGGAGAACCTGAGTTCAAATGCAACCTTAGCCACTTACTAGCTGTGTGATCTTGAGCAAATAAGCCTTGATTTTTGAAAGAAGAGAGACAGGGGAAGGGAGAAGAAGAAAGGAGGAAGAAGAAGAGGAGGAGGAAGAGGAAGAAGAAAGAAGAAGATGAAGAAGAAGATGATGATGATTAGGGTAGTTTCAGTTTTATTCACTAATCTTTTGGGTCCTTCAGACAAATAATTTAATTTTCTTAATCCAATGATTTCATAGGTTTAATGAAGAACTTGCTGAAAAACTCTATTAGTATGCATTGGTACTTTCTATTGCTTATGGTTTTAGGAGTTGTCTGGGGGCAAAGAAAGATTATATGACTTGCCAGGATAACATAGCTAGTATATATCAGAGATGGAATTTGAATCTAGATGTTTCTCACTCCAATTCCTTATTCACAATGTGATATTGCCTCTATAATTTCATGTGTGTGTACGTGTGTGTGTGTGTGTGTGTGTGTGTGTGTTTGTATAAATCCCAATGTGGAAATTCCATGTTCTACTGTATCTGAGCAACTCATGCATGAATTGCTATTTTAGGGCATGGAGCACTTAGAGATTGGATGACTTGCCCACGATCACCCAAATGATATTTGTCAGGCTAAGGACTAGAACACAAATCTTCTGACTCCAAGGCCAACACGATCAATGTATTATATCTAATTGTCTCTGCATCCAAATCTTAAAATTCTAAAAACAAGGCACATTTTGATTCTTGAAAATAGTTGTTTAAAAGCAAATACTTGTTACTCACTACTCTATAGGATTATGTCGAATATATGTGCATATATATACACATATATGAATTTATGTGTCTCTTTTTGTATATATGTATGTGCATGTGTGAAGAATGCATCCTTTCCTTATACACACACATACACACACGCATGCCTTAGAGTTTTAAATGCAATTAGGAATGCTATTTTCATAATGAGTTATTGAGAGAAATTAGTGGTCATTGGAGATATGGTTTTTACTTTCTAAAACATAATATAAAGAGAAAATTTGTCCTCCCCAAAGTGTTTTTTTAGTGCCATTGTAGGAAAAGGAATCATAGCATAGAAGTACCTTGGCTCTGAGTTGGGGAGGCATTTTTATATTCTTATGAATAACCCAGGGTTAGAAATCATTACTACAAAACTTAAAAATCTGTATTATTCCTTAGGGGGATAAGATGTTTTGCAATAATGAAAATCTGGCCATCTCAAAATTCAAATTACCTGATCCCTGGAGGGATAAACTAATGGGAATTTTTCTGTTTACATCATTAATCAATAGAAGAAAATGAAATCATAAACAAAATCACTACTGTTCCTATTGTTTTCAGATTAAGCTGCAAAAACCTCACTATGAACCCTAGTCTTTTTCGTAGTGGGAAATTTGGAGTATTTTACCTCTTTTGGATGCTGGTGTAACAGCTGTTAAATGCTTAGCTTTTCTAAGTTGTGGTTATTCTGTTTTCCCAGAGGCAATGATTTCTAGTCCAGGTTTTGCTGAGTTCTTCATCCAGATTGTCTCTGTCAAGAGAAACTTCTGTGTGAGGTTTATCTCAGAATCTTTGAAACAAAATCCATTTTTCTTGGACAATGTGGGCGATTTTCCTATGCCAGGAATACTTACAGATCTTATTGCTCCAAAAAATAGTTTTACTATTCAGACTTTCCCTAGGAAGTGTTATCCCAGAGTCTGGGTAAAAAGCAAAAACCAAACAAATAGAAAAAAAAAACAACATTCCTGCTGAGACTATACAGAGTTGTATAAGCATTACTATGGCAACAGATTAATATATTTATAAAATTCAGGTCAATTTTTAAAAATAACTGAGCAGATAGTTTGTGAATAGATGTTTTCATCACTTTGAGGAGTGAGTGGAATGTCTCTTTCCCTTTTCCCCTTCCTTTCCCCCCTCCCCAGGACTCCTACTTTCCCCACCCTTAGTAGTACACTTTCCAGGGATATCCACATTAATAATGAGATTGACACATGTATTGCCAGAGCTCGCTCAGTGTTTGGGAGGCACTGAAGTAAAGTGTGGGAGAGAATAGGTATCAGAGCGACTGATAGATCTACAGAACCTGAAGGTTCTGAAGTTCTAACTGAAGGTCTACAGAGCCCTTGTGCTGACCTCATTGTTGTATACCTATGAAGCATGGATAATATGCCAGCACCATGCCAGGAAACTGAATTGCTTCCATTTGAATTGTTTTAGGAAGATTCTGAAGATCACTTGGCAGGAGAAAGTACCAGACACTGAGATCCTTTCTCAAACTACACTGCCAAGTATTCTAACTTTACTGCAGAGAGTGCAACTCTATTTGGCAGGCCACATTATTCAAATACTAAATGCACACTTGCCAAAAAGACTAATTCATGGAAAACTCCCACAGGGCAAGCACTTACCTAGGTGGTCAGAAAAAGCATTACAAGGAGATTTTCAAGATCTCTCTTAAAACTTTAGAATTGATTTTATGACATGGGAGACACTGACATAGGACCACCCACCATGGTGTACCCCTATCCTCAAAGGTGCTGTGCTCTGTGAGCAAAGCAGAATTGAATTAGCTCAGAAGAAACACGAGATGCAAAATTAGAGAAGCCACCTCAAATGTTCATAGTATTATTTGTATCTAACCTACATTCAGACTCCTTCAATTTTTTCTTTGGAGGTAGATAGCACTTTTCATCATAAGTTCCCTGTAATTATCTGGGATCATTGTATTGCTGAGCATAATGAAGTCATTCACAGTTGATCATGCAATATTATTATTATTGTGTCCAATATTCTCCTGATTCTGATAACTTCACTTTGTATCCGTTCATATAAATCCAGGTATTTCTGAAATCATCTTGATTGATCCTGAATTCTTATGAATACATAAGTAACGCATTATAAAATCAGCTTCCGCAGAAGAAACATAGGCGTTTCTCTTTTTTTATTATACCTTTTTATTTACAAGATATATGCATAGGTAATTTTTCAGCATTGACAGTTGCAAAACCTTTTGTTCCAACTTTTCCCCTCCTTCCCCTCACCCCTTCCCTCAGATGGCAGGTTGACCAATACATGTTAAATATGTTAAAGTATAAATTAAATACAATAACATATGCATTTCTTTTGGTTGAGCTGGGATGAATTAGATCTCATTGGATGAGCTCATTCATTCTTATATATTTACTGGTACATTTTAATCTGTATAACTTCTCTGATTTCTGTTTGCTGTCTGCTTGGATAAACAGGCTTACTTGTTACTCACCATCTGTTATGGTTTTTTATATAACCAGTATTTGGTGGGAAGGGTTCAAAAGTGGGTGTAAACTTGGAGCAATCCTTCTTCTTTAAGAAATAGTGACCAAGAAAACAGCTTTTTAAAAAAAATTTAAGATTTTACTTTTTCCAGTTACATGTTTTCATACTTTTCAACATACATTTTTATAAGATTTTGAGTCCAAATTTTTCTCTCTCTCTCCTCAACATGATAAGTAATCCGATTGTTATGAAAGAAGAAACAGAACAAAAGGAAACAAAAACACATACACACAACACAAAGAAGGTGAAAATATATGCTTCTATCTGCAGTCAGACTCTTTCTTTGGAAATGAATAGTATTTTCCATCATAAGTCTTTTGGAATTGTCTTGTATCCCTGTATTGTTAAGAGCTAAGTATCATAATCAATGATCACACAATGTTGATAAAGCAGCTTTTTTGTAATGAATCAAAATTATGCTCCTAGATAACCAGTATTGAGAGAAGTATATCTCAATGTTTTCTGTGAACCACTTTTGGACAACTCTCATAGATATACATATATGAATAATATATACTTTGCATATGAAAAACAATCTTTTATTTGTCTATGATTTCCTCCTCACTTTCCCTACAATGGCTACTCCAAACCTTCTCAAGCTTCTAGGATACCTTCACATAGATGACTGAGGTCACTAGGGTAATGACCTCATATCCTTCTTTGGCTACCCTATCTCAAATGGGTTGGCATACCCTATCTCAAAACATTCTATGCTTTCATCCATGAGATTTTCCCCTCTGTTCTCACAGGTTGAAGTAGTCCTCCTTTGCAAAGACTGACCCTTTTCCATTTACTTTTTTTATTCAATTGTTTCTTTTTTTCCTTTAGAATATTGTTCCATTGAAAACTAAGGAGACTGAATATGGATCAAAACGTAGTATTTTCATCTTTTTTTCCTCTTGCTTGTTTTTTTCTCATTTTTTTCTTTTGGTTTGATTTTTCTTGCACAACAGGACATATATGGAAATACGCTTAAAAGTTTTGTATATATTTAATCTATATCAAATTACTTACTCTTTTGGGGAGGGGGAAGATAAAAAAGGTAGGGAGAAATATTTAGAACACAAAGTCTCACAAAAATGAATGTTTTTTTTTGGAAAATGTATTTGGAAAAATAAAATACTATTGAAAATTATTTTTTTAAGGAATCTTGCTCTATTAATGATTCATGTTCTCTTACTAATTTTCCATCTTTTTCTCTCTACTGGCTCTTTTTTTCTTTAGGCTGTAAATCTCAGTTCTTTTATCCCAAGAGAACTTTTTTCTTTTTTTTTTTTTCATCCTGCCATCTTCTCAAACCATTCTCCTGTGTCTCTTAAATTTTAAAAATAATAATCCCTAATTGCCTCTTCTCTCTTATGACACACAAAACCCATTTAATTCCCTGAAATTTGGCTTCCATATTCCTTGCACTGTTCTCTCAAAGATCACCAACTGACTTTTTTTATTGCCAGATCCAATGGATTTTTCTCAGCCTTTATCCTCCTTTTTTTCTCCCCCAATCATGTCCAATTCTTTGTGAATCTGGTGGGGTTTTTTTTTGGCAAAAATACTGGAATTGTTTGCCAGTTCTTTCTTTAGCTCATTTTGTAGATAAGGAAACTGAGGCAAACAGGGTTAAGTGACTTACCCAGGTCAAATACCTAATAAGTGTCTAAAGTCGCATTTGAACTCAGACAGATAAGTTTTCCTGACTTTAGGACCAATACTATCCACCATGTTACATAGCTGCCCTATCCTCCTTTTTATCTCCACCTACCTTTTAAGTGTGGGTGTTCTCCAAGACTGTCCTTGGAACTCTTCTCTTCCCTTTCTACCCTCATCTGTTCTAATAGCTTTAAAGAATTATGTAGGTGAGTTACAAATCTACATACAGCTCTGACCCATTGCCTGAAGGCTAGACATCCTGCATTTATAAATTTCCTGCTGGACATTTCCACTTGGATATCTTGCTTTTGGCACCTCAAAATTAATATATTCAAAATTAAATTAATATTTCTTTCCCCCATTCTATTAAGTTTACTAATCTTGTTGATAATAGCAACATGCTCCTGAATGTTCAAAACCTTGAAATTGCTTTTGGATCTTCTCTTTCCTTCTCCATCATTTCACATATCTAGTGAGTTGACATTGCCTCATTTTCCCCATTGGTAAAGATAGGTGTTTGGAGTAGATGTCCCTTTCAGTTCTAAATCCTAAGAGTTTATTTCTTTTTTTAAAAAACAATTTGTTATTTATTTTTATAATTTATTTTTTAAAGAAAATCTTCCATTCTCCTCTCCCTTATCTATTGAGAAGGGAATATAATATCAATTATACATGTGAAGTCATTTAAAACATATTTTCATATTAGCCATGTAACAAAAAAAAAGAAAAAGAAAAAAAAATAAAGTGAAAAAATTATGCTGATAGTTTTCCTAATACTGAACTAGCCCTACATCGCTGATTTAAATCCTACTTGGTCATTGTGTATAATCTTTATGAGATATTGCTAACAATTTTCTTGCTGGTATTTCATTGTTAAAATTTCATCAATATTCAATAGGGAAATTAGTTTATAATTTTCTTTCTCTACTTTTAATCTTCCTGGTTTTTATATTAGCACTATATGTGTATCATAAAAGGAATTTGGTAGGACTCCTTTTTCTCCTGTTTTTCCAGTTTATGTAGTTTATGTAATATTAGAATTAATTGTTCTTTAAATGAATGATGGTACAACAGATAAAGTGCTGGAATCAGGAAGACTCATCTATCTTTATGAGTTCAAATCTGGCCTTAGACATTACTAGCTGTGTGATACTGGGTAAATTTAATTCTGTTTGCCTCAGTTTCCTCATCTATAAAATGATCTAGGGAAAGAAATGGCAAACCATTCTAGTATATTTGTCAGGACAACCCCGAATGGAGTCAAGATTTAGAAATACCTGACTAACCAACAAAATAATAGAATTCACTTCTGAATTCATCTGGTCCTGGTGATTTTTTTCTTAGAGAACTCATCAAATTTTTTTCTAAGAGCAGATTATTTAAATATACTATTTCCTTGACAATTATATCTTTTTGCAAATATTCATCCATTTCACTAAAATTAACCAATTTATTGGCATGTAATAGAACAATATAGCTCCCAACAATTACTTGAATTCATCTTCATTGCTGCATTTATAATTTTCTAGTATTTGCTTTTCTTCTTTAAAAAAAAAAATAAATAAACCAGTGCTTTTTGTTGTTTTTCCCCCTACAAAACTAGCTCTAATTTTGTTTATTAGATCAGTTTTTTCAAAATTTTCAATTTAATTAATTCTTTGATTTTTTAAAAAGATTTCCATTGTAATGATTAATTGGAGATTTTTTAAAATAGCTTTTTATTTACAAGATATATGCATGGGTAATTTTTCAGCATTGACAGTTGTAAAACCTTTTGTTCCAATTTTTCCCTTCCTTCCCCTTCCCCCCTTCCCCAGATGGCAGGTTGACCAATACATGTTAAATATGTTAAAGTATAAGTTAAATACAGTATATGTATACATGTCCATACAGTTATTTTGCTGTATAAAAAGAATCGGACTTTGAAATAGTGTACAATTAGCCTATGAAGGAAATAAAAAATGCAGGTGGACAAAAATAGAGAGATTAGGAATTCTAGGTAGTGGTTCATAGTCATCTCCCAGAGTTCTTTCACTGGATGTAGCTGGTTCAATTCATTACTGTTCTATTGGAACTGATTTGGTTCATCTCCTTGTTGAAAAGACCCACGTCCATCAGAATTGATCATCATATAGTATTGTTGTTAGAGTATAATGATTCCTAGTCCTGCTCGTTTCACTCAGCATCATTTCATGTAAGTCCCTCCAGGCCTTTCTGAAATCATCCTATTGGTCATTTCTTACAGAACAATAATATTCCATAATATTCATATACCACAATTTATTCAGCCATTCTCTAATTGATAGCCATCCACTCAGTTTCCAGTTTTTGGCCACTACAAAAAGGGCTGCCACAAACATTCTTGCACCTACAGGTCCTTTTCCTTTCTTTAAAATCTCTTTGGGATATAAGCCCAGTAGTAACACTGCTGGGTCAAAGGGTATGATAACTTTTTGAGCATAGTTCCAAATTGCTCTCCAGAATAGCTGGATGAATTCACAATTCCACCAACAATGTATTAGTGTCCCTGTTTTCCCACATCCCCTCCAACATTCCACATTATCTTTCCCTGTCATTCTAGCCAATCTGACAGGTGTATAGTGGTATCTCAGAGTTATCTTAATTTGCATTTCTCTGATTAATAATCACTAGGAGCATCTTTTCAAATGGCTAGAAAGTTTTAATTTCTTTGTCTGAGAATTGTCTGTTCATATCCTTTGACAATTTATCAATTGGAAAATGGTTGATTACTTATAGAATCAATTCTCTCTATATTTTGGAAATGAGGCCTTTGTCAGAACCTTTGACTGTAAAATTAATTGGAGATTTTCAAGGTGTTCTTTTTTTGGTTTTTCAAAGTTACGTTTGGTTTATTGATCTGTTCTTCTCTATTTTATTGATCTAAGTATTTGAAGACATAAATTTCCCCCTAAGTATTGCTTTGTCTTCATCTTACAAATTTTGATATATTGTCTCATGGTGTCATTCTTTTTAATGAAATTATTGTTTCCATGATTTGTTCTTTGAAACACTCATTCTTTAGGATTATTTATTTCTTAATTAAGTTTTAATCTGTTTCTATAATCCTTTATTAAATATGATTTTTGTTGTATTATAGTCTGAAAAGGATTTTTTGAATATTTCTGCTTTATTGTATTTGCTTGGGAAGTTTTTAATGCCCCAATGCCCTAAAATAGTCAAGCTGAGGAAAAAGTCAAGCTTTATATTTCCATTCAATATTCTCCAGAAGTCTATCATATTAATTTTTCTAAAATGCTCTTCATCTTTTTACTTCCTTCTAATTTATTTTACAGTTAGACTTAGCAAGTTCTGAGAGGGGAAAGTTGAAGTCTCTAACTTGTGTATTGTATTGTCTCTTTCCTCCTATAATTTCTTTAGCTCTTCCTTTAAAAATCTGAATGCTAAGCCATTTGGTGTATATAAGTTTAGTTACTTCATTATCTATTAATAACTTTTAATAAAATGTGGTTTACTAGCTCATCTCTTTTAATTAGATCTGCTTTTGCATTTGCTTTGTCTGAAATTGTGATTACTATCCCTGCCTTTTTATTTTATTTTTTTACCTCAACTGAAGTACAATAGATTCTGCTCTAGCCTCTTATTTTTATTCTGTATATGTCTTTCTTTCAACTGTCATATTGCTGGATTCAGGTTTCTAATTCATTCTGCTATTCACTTCCATTATTCGGGGGAGTTCATTCTATTCATATTCACGGTTATAATTACTAATTGTGTGTTTTTCTCAATTTTATATTTTCCTGCTTATCCTTCTCTTTCTCTCTTTTTATACTATGCCTCCTCAAAAGGCTCTTCTACTTTTGGCCAATCCAAGAGTCTAATCTTTCTTTCATAATATCACCTTTCAAATATTTGAAAAACACTTATCATGTCCCACCTGTCATTCTAATTTATCCTTCATATATCACTTCTGTCCAAAAATATTTTCTCTCCATTGCCTCCTGGATAAATTTTAACTCCTAATGGCCTTCTATAGCATGGTAATACCCTTTCTTTCCAGTCTTATCTCATATTATTTCCTTTTATATACTCTTATATTATAACAAAACGAACAACTCTCTGACCATGTAACTCTCACATATTTAGGTAGATGTTCCAATATCTGATAGTTCCTCCATCCCCAACTTTGATGGTTGTACTTAGGATGCAATTTTTTTTTTTTGGGGGGGTGGAGCAATCAGAGTTTAAATGACTTGCCCAAGACTCATATAGCTAGTAAGTTTCTGAGACAGAATTTGAATTCAGGGACTCCTGATTCCAGGGTAGGTGTTCTGTCCAGTTAGCCACCTAAATGCCTTATGTAAATACTCTTTTTTTTTTTTAAAGAGATGAGACTTGAACTTGAAAGTAATAGTTATGAGGAAAGGTATTCATAGGGAAAAGAGTAGAAGTTAGAGTATGAGCAAAGGTTTGGCAGTAAAGATGAACATGACGTAGTCAACTAACATTAAGTGTCTACTATGTGCCATGAACCATATTGGTCATGCTTAGTTTGATAGAATATGATTGATTGAATAGAAATGTCCCAAAGGTCTTTGGACAAAAATGTTATTTTAGTATAAATTAAAGGTAGGGCTAAAATATCATTTGTATAGAGGTGATCTTCATAGTCATGGGAATGAATAAATTCTATGAGGAAGTGAATGCAGAAAAAATAGAGAGCTAAGGGCAGCTAGATGGTGCAGTGGATAGAGTATCAGCCCTGAGTTCAAATCTGACCCCAGACACTTAACTCTTTCTAGCTGTGTGACCCTGGGCAAGTCACTTAACCCCAATTGCCTCAGCAAAAAAAAAGAAAAGAAAGAAAGAATAGAGAGCTGATTATGGACTTAAAGCCTGATAGACTTTTTTCCCCCAGTTTTGTCCACAATATGTGCATATTTGCATGATAATTATAGATATAATTAATTGCACTTAGGCTCTAATTGTAGGAACAGTTGGTCACTTGCTGCCAAAGTGTTTATTGTTGCTTGACACATTTTGATTATTAGCAGCCTGCTAGACACTATAAAACAAAGACAACCACATAATTGCTGTATTTTCAGCCTGGCCCTGAATAACAAGTGAACAGAACTGCTGCTGAGTTCAGAAAGTGAATAACATGATAATAACACTATCTTATTTCCCAAGATTATATATATTAAAAATAGAGTTTTATTTGTACATTATTTTTCAAAGCTTAAATTAGATTTATGGTAGTAGGAAGGGGACAATTGCATGAATGATGGAACTTAGTCACTAATCAGAAATGGAAATGAGGAAAAGGCATGGGTCCAAGGTGACTACATGGTCTCATACTTGAGTAACTGAAAGAATGATACAGTCGACACAGATGAAGGTAAGTTAGGAATAGGAGTCAGTTTTAGAGAGCAGATGGATTCTGTTTTAGACATAGAATCATAGAATATGAGGGCTATAAGAAATCTTAAAGATACTCTGATTTTACAAATGAATAGAATGAGGCACAGAGAAATGGCATGGTCAGGGCCGCACTGTGAGTCAATGGCAAATATGGGAACACATTTCCTTGTCTAAAATCTCCTGACTTTAAATTCAGTGCTTTCCCCCCTGTAATCCAATATTTTTGTGAAGGAGAAGATTTGCTTTGCTTTTAGGTAATACAATTTGTAATTTAGTAAGGAAAAGAATTGGATCCTTCTATAGGTAAATTCAAATCAAAATTTGGATTTAAACAATATACTTTAAGTCATACATTAAGTAAATTAATTTAATTACAGTGTCATCCAAAAAACATCTTTCTTTTAATACAGAGAAATTTTTTCATTTTTTTTTCCTTAAGCAAATCTGGCTTCCAGTTGGTTTGAACGCCAACTTATATGTCATTTTTTTGTTTTATGTGAGATCAGATTCTTATTCCTTCCATGTCTTAATATCCCTTTCATGTTTCAAACTCCCTTTGAAGTCAGACTTTTGAAAAGAATTTTCTGGGAGGAAAAATAAATGTGAGCACATGGAGAAATGACAACCTGGACCTCTAAGACTAAAGCTGTTCAATAATAATCTAAAATACTCACAAGGCATAAATTACCTCAGCAAGGAAGACTGGATAATAAAGTTCTATATGAATATTGTCTTATTGATAAAAACCAAAACATCATCTATTTCATCTTGATTTTGTCACATTTCAGCTTAATACTACTATTGTATGCCATAAAAAGTCCTTCTTTTGGAACACCTAGTGCCCTCAGGACCCTGTTCTTTCAATTTCCTATATTCTATGTTAATGTTAATTTTTAAGGAATAGAGCTAATAAGACATTTATTTGGGTAAGGGTGTAAACTTAAGGGTGTAAACAAATATGGTAAGAATAAGGGATAACTGAAAAAAAAAACTGTTTCCCTTGGAATAATTAAAAAAGCATAAGGAAGGCTTCCAGGGTGTTGCCTGGATTTTGTCTTTAGGATTATTGGAAGAAGAGAGCATTGCAGAGAATGAGAGGATGTGCATTGCATCAGTCTAAACCAAGAAAGGGAATGCCTACTACATCTATGAGATCACAAATAATTTAAGCATAAAAATATTGAAAGATCATACACAGAACTTAAACCAAATTATTTTAATTTATTAGTAAAGATAGGACACAGATGAGGGAAAAAATCCAAACTTTTCCTTTAAGGTCTTGCCTACAAAGTTGTCAAGAATGTATTTCATAAACCTTAAAGAGCTTTATACGTTATTACTATTAAATAACTTTATAAAAATAGAAGTGGCGTGGTGTAATAGAAAGCTGGCCTCAGAGTCAGAAAGGTTTATGTTTAAGACCTGACTTAGACATACAGTGGCTGTGGGAAGCTGGTAATTTGCCTAACTTCTTAGTGGCCTAGGCAATACTTTAAGACTCTTAAGTTATGTGACTGTTATTTTTCTTCATTGTTAGGTGAGGTTTTCTCACCAGGAATTCCCTATACCAGTTAAATCACAGGTCACAAAAACAAACATAAAAAGCTTTTATGTAGCAATAAAGAAATGCTTCTGAAACTAGAGGTTCTATTTCCCTCTTCCTCTGAAGGGGATCTTAGGTCTGAATCTATGTGCATGGGCAGGATCAATCATGGGGGGATTTTGGCTTCAGAAAGAAAGAAGTCTTGCTCTTTATGCCCCTCACTTCAGAGCCTTAGGGAGAATTACTTAAAGTTTAGATTTGGTTCATATGCAGAGTTTTTGCAAAAAGGAATGGAAAGGTATGTGATATACACTATAGATCAGATATGGGACAGCTGTTTATATCTTCCACCTCAAAGAAGTGCATAAAACTTAAAAAAAAAACCTCACATGTATTTTGACAAATTCTAAAAAATGAATCAGTAACTTTTATAATTAGTATTTTATTCTTCTAGAGGTTGGTACTTAAAACATTAAATGTTTTCTGAGACTAAGAAATCAACCATTCACATTGACCTTGACTCCTTATATTGTCCAAATAATTCCCTCCGAGTCCATATATTTTAGTGAGCCAGGCCAGGGCTTGAATTTATCATCTTGTCAATGGTCCTTAAAAAAACAAAACACTAGAATAGTTATATAAATACCTTTTTTCACTCATCAGAGCAAGTCCCAGAAAGAGAGTTATTCTGGGGAATTAATGGAAAGTGTGCCAGAGCATAGAGTTGTAGTTCTCCCATGCTTTCTACTGTCATGAAAGACAGTGGGGAAGAATTAAGGGACCATTTGAAGTTTTTTCCAACATCCAAAAGTCTTTCAGCTCTGAGCCAGAATACATGCAACCCATTGGAAATGGCCCCAAGTCCAGCAGATTAGATGTTGCCTTTTGTTTGTCCCCATCATTCTAATATTCCAAGGTTTAGCATTTTCATAACAGAGATATCAATAGTAAAATGGAAGAGCATAGTTTCTTTTCTTCAAAAAGCATTTATTATATTCCCTATCATGAAGTATTATAATATGAAACTTTGATTTTCTATTTCCTGCCAATGTTTCAGCTATTAGGATGATTTTGAAAATTCAAGCAATCTCATAGCTAAGAGTAAACTCCACAAAAACATATATTAGTAGGGGTTTAAATTTAGTTATGTCAGGTCACTTAATTTTAGGACAATGACTATGATTTCAGGCTTAAGGAGATACTTGAGGTTACTCCTTTCTTAAAAGTGCTGTCAGTGATAAACTTTGCAATGAGAAGCTTCTTTATCACCTATGGTTATTAAATTAATCTTGTTGAAATTTCTGGCAGCAATTTTATGCTACTCATCACCTGTAAGTTGCCTAAAAATGTATTTTTCTCTTTAAAAAAACTGTCATTTTCCTTCCTTAAAATTCAGGACTTCATAATATAAATATTATCCCTATACTTTTAAGGCTTTATCCCCTACTATTTGGATGGAGAGTGAATCTCTTTGGCCTGCTCACCTAACTTATAAGCATATTTATAGGTTCACTCTCTAAAAGGCAGCTGTTATATGCCCATAGTTTCTAGAGATCTGCATTCTTAAATCTGTGGTTCACATGGCTCTATCAGTGAGCTTCCCTTAATAGTTAGTCATTCAGAAGACACAGTTAACTCATAATAAAGGTATTTAGTAAAATGACATATGGTAAGAACAATAAGTAATGGGCATTTGTATCTGTGGAAGGAGTATAGCATATTTCAATGAAATCAGAGATTCATCAAGATGTATTTCAAAATGAGGCTATCCAAGCCTAGAACTGTAAAGAAAACTCTTGCCAGACAAATAGTCTTATCTATATTTTGTATTTCTCCCTAGCAACTAGCATAATGTTCTGTACACAGTAGGGAATTCCTACATGTTTGTTGAACTCAATTGGAGTGCATATGGCTGCCAAAATAATTTTGAAGTACAGGTCTGCTTCTATCATTCCTCCACTCAAATTTTTCCAGTGCCCTATGAGAAAATGCAAATTCCTCAGTCTGGTATTTAGGCTGTATGTATGAAAAGTTTGAGACACATAATTTCTGGGTAATTAATCATTTTTAAAATTATGACCAGTGAGTAATAAAAGAATTTGTCATTTGGTCATCTCATGTAACCAAAAATACATCTCAGTGGCTTCTTGATGTTTATATATCTTTGGAAAAGGGGGTGTATCCAATAGGTGGCTATCAGCTTTAGTTAACAATTTATGAGAATGAATATTACAATGAAAAATACTTATTCCAATGAGGGGTGTGGAGGATGTGACTTAAACTATGTCACTTTTACATTTAGACCACTCAGACAGGACAATTCAGATAAAGTATCTCTCTCTCCCTTCCCTCCCCCCCAACCTCAAACCGAGTTGAGCATAGTGGATTTCTCCACTTGGATGGGGTCTGAACAAGATTGAGGAGAAAGTTAATCCAATCTTATTCTTAGCAATGTCCTTCTGATGTTGGCTGAATAACTTATAAAGAAGTTGATTTGGCCTAGTAGAAAAGAAGGAAGCAAGAAAGAAAAAAAAAATTCTGTATCTCTCCAATAGTAAATTGTTATTAATATAAGAAAATGATTCCAAAGTTCTCTATAATGTGAACACAGCCTACTTGTGCAATATTAATTTATATTTTCTCTTCATCACTGAACAATTAAATTCCATAGCATTCATATACCATAACTTATTCAGCCATTCTCTAACTGATGGGCATCCATTCAGTTTCCAGTTTCTAGCCACTACAAAAAGGCCTGCCACAAACATTTTTGCACATGTGGTTCCCTTTCCTTTTTTAAAGATCTCTTTGGCATATAAGCCCAGTAGAAACACTGTTGGATCAAAGGGTATGCACAGTTTGATAACTTTTTGAGCATAGTTTCAAATTGTTCTCCAGAATGGTTGGATCCATTCACAGTTCCACCAACAATGCATCAATGTCCCAGTTTTCCCGCATCCCCTCCAACATTCGTCATTATCTTTTCCTGTCATCTTAGCCAATCTCTAGTTCTTCCTTGGTCACTCCTTCCTCTTCAACAGGTCTGTGAGGTAAACTATCCTATGTTCTTCTAATTTGTTTATAATATCATTCTTTATGTCTAAATTATGAACCCATTTCTACTTTATATTGGTATATGGTGTTATGTGTGGGTCAGTGCCTAGTTTCTGCCATACTAGTTTCCAATTTTCCCAGTAGTTTTGTCAAATAGTGAATTCTTATCCCCAAAGTTGGGGTCTTTAGGTTTGTCAAACACTAGATTGCTATAGTTATTGACTGTTTTGTCCTATGAACCTAACCTATTCCACTGATCAACTACTCTATTTCTTAGCCAGTACTAAATAGTTCTGATGACCATTGCTTTATAATATGGTTTTAGAACTGGTACATCTAGGCCGCCTTCATTTGATTTTTTTTTTTCATTAGTTCCCTTGGAAATTCTTGACCTTTTGTTCTTCTATATGAATTTTGTTGTTATTTTTTTCTAGGTCAGTAAAATAATTTCTTGGGACTTTGATTGGTATTAACACTAAGTAAATAGATTAGTTCAGGTAGTATAGTCATCTTTATTATATTCACTGGACCTATCCAAAAACACTTGATATTTTCCCAATTGTTTAGATCTGACTTTATGTGTGGAAAGTGTTTTGTAGTTTTGTTCCTCATATACTTCCTGACTTTCCCTTGACTCAAATCTGATTTCTACTATTTACTATATATATTAAGTCTATTATGTAATCTCATTAGACCTCAGTTTCCTCATTTGTAAAATGAGGGAAATTTTTATTAAATGATATATGAAATTGCTTCCAGTTTCATAGTTAAGATTTTCTTAATGATGCACTAGATCTATAAACTAAAGAAAGTCATACTATCTCAGAGTCAATTTCCTTTGGTTGTAAAATTAAAAGTTATGAATAAATTGTCATTAAGATTCTCATTATGTGATCAGGAAAGCAAAGTGACATCTAGATCTCCAAGAAATATAAGGCCACCTTGAGACCTTTTGGATTGTATTCCCTTTTGGATAACAATAGAAGCAGTTGGGATATCAAACTAGCTCTGTGGAAACTGCTTTCCCAGTAAATCTCAAAAAGAAAAAGGAAGGAAGGAAGGAAGGAAGAAAGGAAGGAAGGAAAGGAAGGAAAGGAAGGAAGGAAAGGAAGGAAGGAAGGAAGGAAGGAAGGAAGGAAGGAAGGAAGGAAGGAAGGAAGGAAGGAAGGAAGGAAGGAAGGAAGGAAGGAAGGAAGGAAGGAAAGGGAGAGAGGGAGAGAAGGGAGGGAAAGGAGGGAAGGGAGGGAAGGGAGGGAGGGAGTGAGGGAGGAAGGGAGAGAGAAAAAAAGGAGAGAGTGAGGGAAGGAGAGAGAGAGGGAGGAAGGGAAAGCTAAACACATCCGTCTCCAGAGTCGGTTAGTAAACCTGTGAGTGCTGAGTTAGGCAGATCATTCCTGAAACCCAGTACTATATAAGCCTGTGGGTCAGATAGCATAAATACCCTCAAGGCAGGAGAATGTAATATAGAATCAAAGAAAATAGCAATTTAGTTTGGTCAGAAAGTAGATTCCATGGGATACAGGAGGGGAATGAATTGGAAGGGTAAATTGATACTAGATTTTTTCCCCAAAATGTTTAATCTTATTCTATTTTCTTCTCATTACTTATTTATCTAGCAATCTATTTATTTATTTGTTTATTTTTGCTGGAGCAGTTGGGGTTAAGTGACTTGCCCAGGGTCATACAGCTAGAAAGGGTTAAGTATCTGCGGTCAGATTTGAACTCTGGTGCTCTATCCACTGGCCATAGCTGCCCCAGTCTTATTCTAATACCACAAAGTTAAGGGAGGTGACCAATGCTAAAAAGAAGGAGAGTCTAATAATGTCAAGAAGAGTAAGAACAGAGCAGTGTCTATTAAATTAAGCAATTTAACTTTCCCTCATCATCTTCCATCAGGGGTAATGGTGCCCTAGGAGTCTAAATTAGAGGTCATTCTGCTGCTGTCTCTTCAGAGTCTACCAGTTCCCCTCTAATATTTTCAAGATCTGAGCAGATAATCAAGTTACATATATAGCTTACTGGGTAGCTAGGTTGTGAAGTGGACAGAGCACCAGAATTGCAGTAAGGAACATATGAATTCAAAGCCGGCCTCACATGCTTATTCGCTATGTGACCCTGGATACATCACTTAACTGTTTGCCCTCAGGTTCCTAATTTGTAAAATCTGGAGAAGGAAACCACTTTGTTAAGAAAATGACTCAAAAAAAAAAATGACTCAACAACAACAAATTAGGTAACTGATGTGCACATATAATGAGGATTTAGTGTTCTCGTGAAATAAAAGTTATACTCACTGAAAAGTACAATTATTATTAGATTAAGATTGGGGAAAGGGATAGCCAGAAAGAGAAGGAAACCATTTTAACATCTTCTGGTTATGACTTCTGCATCACAATCTGAAAGTTTCTCTTCTTTACTCACCCCTAGGGCTTTGTAGCCAGAATAGAATATAAAGTAGCAAATTTGACTTATCAAAATACCAATCAATCAACCCACATATCTTAAGCATTTCTTATGAGCTAGACACTGTGTTCTAGATGATTATTGAATGTCTAAAAATGTCTCTTATCAAGTGACAAAATCCCATCTTTTTTTCTTATTGGTTCTTTTCTGAGTCAGAGCTTAGTTTGATAAAGTGGTCTGGGAAGGAGGTGGTAGTTCTTTTGAGAAAGTGCCAAGTTTTCTATTTGAGATCATAAATTTCTAAACTATGGGCATCAATTTAACTTAACCAACAATTATTCAGCATCTTCTATAAGCAAGGCACTGGTATAACAAAGATAAGAATCTATATTTATAACTCAATATAGGAGATAAGACAAATACACAATTATTATTGAACTAGAGAGAACAATTAGATGTTGAATTAATTGATCTTGAGAATGTCTTCAATCTGTTACCTGTAGACTGAGGGAGGTGTACAGTTAAATGACTTGCCTAAAGATATACAGTTTGCATTAGAGGTAGAACTTGATGAGAGACTGATTATTCACTAATCTACCTCTGCCTTGATAATTACTAAATAATAAAATAAATTTAATAGATATAAAGAATTGGGCAAAAGTACAATGGAAATTTGAGGGGAGAGATGTTACTTTCAGTTTGGAGATCAGGTGAGAGTTCATGGAAGAATTATATACCTAACATGTACTTTGATGGAAAGGAAAAATTTCTTCTCTTGTATTTTTTTACATAGAATTTTTTCCCCAATTACATTTAGAAGCAATTGTTAACATTCATTAAAAAAAAATTTTTTTTGTTTCAAATTTTCATACCCATCCCCATAAGCTCTTCCCAAGACAGTAAGCAGCTTGATATAGGTTATATGGTTTGTGATAGAGGGATAGGGTATGTGTAATTATATAAAATATATTTCCATATTAGTCATGTTGCAAAAGAAAAAGCAGACCATGGAAAAAATAAAGTGGAAATAGTATGCTTTGACCCTGTATTCAGAACTCATTAGATTTTTCTCTGGATAGCATTTTCCACCATGAGTCCTTTGGAATTTTCTTGAATCATTGTATTGATGAGAACAGCTAAATCTATCATAGCTGATCATTGCACAGTGTTACTTCTACTGTGTACAACGTTCTGGTTTTGCTCACTTCACTCAGTATCAGTTCATGTAGCCTTCCAGGTTTTATGAAACCTACCTATTCATCATGTCTTATAGCACACTAGTATTTCATTACATCCATATATTTGTTCATCCATTCCCCAAATGATGGGTATCTCATCAACTTCCAATTTTTTGCTATCACCGAAAGAGATGCTATAAATATTTTTGTACATGTAGGTCCTTTTGCTTTTGGAAAGGAAAAATTTCAACAGGTAGCAGTAGTGGGACATTTTCTCTTTTCTAAATGTGTGTGTGTGTGTGTGTGTGTGTGTGACAAAAATAAAAGCATGGAGACAAGACAGAGCATGATAAGAACTGATGTTGGGAAACAGTTCAGTTTAGTTGGATCAGAGACTATATG
This sequence comes from Sarcophilus harrisii, assembly GCF_902635505.1. Taxonomy (NCBI): domain Eukaryota; kingdom Metazoa; phylum Chordata; class Mammalia; order Dasyuromorphia; family Dasyuridae; genus Sarcophilus; species Sarcophilus harrisii. Next base: position 75,040,584 of record NC_045430.1, read on the forward strand.
AAAAGCAGCAGAGTGAAGGTAGTTTGAAATGTAACACTGGGACTCATCAAGTCAGGTTAGGGCTGGTGATAAAGAATTGGTAGTCTTTTGCACAGGGGAAAATTGAAAACATGGGACTGGAATGAGGAGTGTAGAGAAAGAATAGTAAGAATTCAGAAATCTCTTCTCTGTCTTCAAAACCCTAAATTAGCCTTAGAGGAATTATCTAGAAATTCCTCTAGAATTAGAGAAATTCCCGGACCTTTTAATATTTAGGGCTAATAGAGGGAGGGAAGGATTTAGCCAAACTTAAGCACCAGGACTATACTAATGGAGCAATACCTGTGGCACTCCTAGCTTGTTCAGCTCACAGATATGAAAATAGAAAAAGAAAGAGGAAGAAAGGTAGAGAAAAAAATAAAGGGAGAAAAAGATAAAACAGTGAGGGAAAGATGAGTGAATCATCAGAAAAATGAAATTCAAATACCATAAAAAATATAAAGATAGTCCTTGCATTCAAAATGCTTCCAATCTAGTATTGGTAAAAACCATGCCTTAAACCCAGATCACTGGCTCTCAATGACCAACAGTAGGTCCTGGCCCAATCACCAAGTGGTCATTGTTTGGGCCTTGATTGATTCAGAGTAAATGTAAATAGCAATTGTTGCTGTTTTGGCTAGAAAATAAAGGGCTTGTCCTCCTAGATATATATGAATGAGATGAGGTGAGATCTTTCAAGACAATTGTGAAAATCGAGAAAGGCTTCATAAGAGTTTGAGTAGGCCTAAAGAACTTTGAAGATTGAGTCAAGTGTATACTTAAGTCTCCTCCCTGCTATCCTCCCATGACATCATTTTCTCCCTATTTCAGTCAAATATGGGCAACTATGTTTTTATTGGTCAAGTTCAATTTCTTGGGTAGTTCCCAAGTTTAGAATATAAGATCCTCAGCCAATGAGAATGAGAGTCAGTGGTGGGAGGGGGTATTTGCATTAGGGATTAAAGTGTTAATACTGCCCCAGAAGGTGCTTCCTCCCTTCCATCGTCTGCTGGATGGGTGGGATGCCCTTCTCGCCAGAATGATAATAAACTTTGCTTTGCTTCTAGAGATCTCTCCAGCTTTTTTTTATTAAATGGTGACCCCTCACCATTTCTGAACTGTTGGAATCTTTTACAAAGTGTTAAGACATTTCTTTACAAAATGTGAAGACATTGGAGTTGATTTGATCTGATTTTGGGCCAGAACTTGAAACAAGGTATTAGGTGGAACTGATTGAACAATGCTTGTGTTCACACCTTTAGAGAGCTCAAGTATCTAAGTACTCAATGGAGTTCACAGTTTGAGAGATTCAGGGTCTAGAAAGAGATCTGAATTCACACCTTCCTTAGGACCAGAGAGCACTCTGGGAGATAACCCAGAATCCCTCTCTCTCCAGAAGGTGGAGTTAACCTTTGGGAGATCACATAAATGAAGGAAGCTCTTGGAGCTAGGAGGAATTTCTCCAGAACATCAACAGGGCTCTGAGAAAGAACACTCTGGAAGAAAAGACTACTCGCCACAGACTGGAGATTGAGAAGCCACGAGTCAGAGCTGACTGGAGACTGAAGAAAGCAGAGGCAAGAGCCAAGGACAAAACTACAAGATCTCTTGGAGCCAGGCAGTGAGATAGGCCTCAACTAACCGGGCTAATTTTGTAAGGAGAAATGGAAACGTTTGTAATTTTTACCAGCTGGCTGCGATTTCGAAGTAATTATTTCAACTAAGACTAAGGCTGGTGCTCTAGCCACTGCACTACTCTATCTCACAGTTTATCTTATTCTAATCTAGATCTTTTTCTTCCTTCAAAGTTTTCTCAAACCCTGTAGTTAGGATACTAAGTTCTTCTTTGTTTTTATGGGTCTCTATATTCTAAGCTATTTACTTTCATTTTCTGTAAACCGAGTGTACTCCAGTTAAACTGATCGCAATAAAGATTAACACATCAAATGGATAGAAGCCAGATCCCAGAGTTACATATTTGTCCATTTACATTTAATAGGGGTTATTTAACACTGGAAGTTTTTGAAACAGCCACAGTTAGCAAGTGTAGTTCAAGGAGGTAATTGCATCATTTAGGTCTTTGCAGAGTGGTCAATAAGTATTAAATAGTAAATACAGAACTCCTTCTGTTCTTATTTCTTTATGCATAAGAGTTTAGCTGCTAGGGAAACATGTTACAAGTACTGGAAACACATGCCATAGGAAGATAATAAAAAAAAGATATTTGGTAGGATGTTTTTTAGATTTTCTGAAGGTGACATAAAACAACAATGTATATAATTATGATTATTATAATATTATTAGAGAAAACAACAGATCTTCACTTTTTATAAAAATTAAATGAAGTGCCAGTTTTAGGTGGCATCCAAATTCCCCTAATTTGGAATTTATGATGACTTTGACAGGCAGAGCTAAAGTTTATCTCTGCTTAGCAAATACTTTCTTTTATTGGTTAGGTAAGGGTTAAAATAAGGGTGTTAATAAGATGGCAGGACAATGTTTAAAACTTCTAGGGAACAAACTGTTTTCAAACACTAAGCATCTAACAAATGCTTCAAGGGTCCAGGTAAGTGGGGCCCTTAATGTTGAGTAGTGAGGAGTGATATCATTGTAGTAGACTAACCCTATCTCCATCCTTTCCCTTCCTGACTCATTACTCAACCCTCCTACCTTTATAAAATCCTAGACTTCAACCTTATTCAAGTGCCATCACCCAATCTTCCTGCTGCTAGTGATGTTATCCCCTCCCCCTGTTATTTTTTATTTTTTAAAATATATTTTTATATTAACTTATATGCGACATGTTCTTTACTTTGTGTAATATAAGCTCCTGAAGGGCAGGGACTGAAATAGTGTCTTCTATATGGTAGGCACTTAAATGCTCATTGACTGATGGAAATTTTGGGGTGGGATCCAATCCCTCCTCTCAAGGATTGAAACTAAAGACCACCTTAACAAACAACCCTTTCAGTTGCCATTTGGGACTGTGACATCTACAAGGACTCTCTCTTAATGCTGGATGCCAGCCATCACTATCACCTTTCTGTTGCCCTCACTTTTCTCCTGTTTTGACATGATTAATCATTCCAACAATGGAGGTCTCCTTATTCCATTTCTATTCACTTTCTGCCAATTTTAACCTTATGTGAATACCATCATCTTTTTCTGTTCCTATTTCCAAACTACTGAATGTTGCTGGAAGAAGTGATGAAATTAATTTTGCCAAATGGTTCCAATACAAATCCATGCCAACTCTGAGTCTCAACTGGGCTCTCATTTATTTATGGTAATTCTTTCCCAATTAACATTCCTTAATACTCTCTTATGAAGCTCCCAACTGCCTTAGCTGCTGTCTCTGAAGGTGATGTTGCCTTTTACTTTTCTGAGAATCTATCTTGTAGATTCAGCTCCTTAAAGAATGCCCAAAAATAGTGGTGCTTTCTCATTTTTCAAATTACCTTGAATTTACTTTTCTATGTACATATTGCACCCCCCCCCCAAATAAAACATCAATTCCCAAAGAAGAGAAAATGTTTTATATTTAACTTTTTAATCTGTAGTATCCGGCAGTGCCTTACAAGTAGTATACATGTAGGATTTGTTTATTAAATTGAGTCCATTTATCTCCAATAAACCTTTTACTAATATAACTGTTAAAATAAGCCCCTTGAAGATCTCCACTAGAAAATACTTTGTCACTCTAACTTGAATTACTATAAGTACTTTAAAGTAACAACATCTAAATTAACATATTCCATCATTTAAAATTCTTACCAATTTAAATTTTAAAATTATGGAATATTTCCTTAAATTGGCCCTAACTGATAGTTTTATTGTGCTTATTTTTCATTTGCAGAAGAGGAGAAAAGTACAGTTAAAAGACTGGGAAAAATTGTACCCAAGCTCCATATAATTGAAAGAAGCTTATATTGGAAACCTTCCTGATTTTTTGGTTCAGGATGTCAAATTTTCAGTATTTGCTGCTTAATGATCCTTGTTACTCTATTTTAGTTTGCTGCCTGGCATTTATTAAGCTGCAGTTCTTTCTGGTAACTATTGAATTGTGACCCTAACTCTATGCTACAGAAAAGTCTCAGGATTGTAGCTTGTTAAAGTGGAGATTAGCAAATTATTAAAAAAAAAAAAAAAAAAAGATGCCAAAGACTATTAACACCAAATTGAGACTTTCTCCCAGATTTTGAGGGAAGAAAGAAAGAGAAATGGAAAGAACTCTGAAAAAGACAATTTTTGGGAGGAGGGGGAAGAAAGTTGATACTTTGAACATTTTGTTTCAGGAACCAATACTTTAAAAAATACATAAATAATACAAGAAATATTAAGTATCTACTTGGTGCCTAGTACTATTCTAAGTGCTGGGAGTAGATGATTTAAGTACTATTGTTGAGCTTGGGAAAGGGGGGACTCCAAAAGTCTGGGGTCCCAGACCAGTGTAGCAAGGTGTCTCAAAATAATTTGCTCCTTAGCCAAGGAGCCCCCCAAAGTCAGGGGATTCCAAAATCACCACTATATTTCCCTAGAAACTAAACATATCACTATGTCTTTATATTCCTGGCATCTAGCACATTGTAAGTACTTAATAAATGCTTGTTGCTTTGAATGTTCTTATGGATTTGGAGGTCTAATTCTAGCCCATTTGGGCTTCCTTCCTTCCTTCCTTCCTTCCTTCCTTCCTCCCTTCCTCCCTTCCTCCCTTCCTCCCTTTCTCCCTTCCTTCCTTCCTTCCTCCTTTCTCCCTCCCTCCCTCCCTCCCTCAAAAATAATGGAGTACTTTCCTGTTTCTTCTCCAGCTGTATCTGAATCCAGATTTGAACTCATAAAGATGAGTCTTCCTGACTCCAAGCTCAGTATTCTATGCACTGTGCTACCTTGTCTGGCTCATAAATACCTTACACTTAATATGTCTAAAAGAGAATCCATGATCTTTTCTTCCCAAGTATCCCCATTTTTTTTTTTTTACTTTCCCATATGTACAATCTTTGTGTCATTCTTACTTTCTCATTTTCAGTCAGTCCACATATCTAATCAATTGCCCAGTCTTATTGTTGCTATCTCAATAACATCTCTTCCTATTGGTCCCTCTGCCCCCTTTTCACAGAGCAGCTACCCTTGTTCAGATTTTCATTACTTCTCATCTTCACTAATACAACAGCCTCCTAATCAGCATCCCTCCTCTTCCCTTAAGTTTCTCTCCACTTCTCCACACTGTCACCAGAGTAATTTCCCCAAAATAGATCTGACCATATACCCAATGATTTCCCATTATCTTTCCAGGATCAAATATAAACCCTACCATTTATCAGTTAAAGCTCTTCACAGTCTGGCGCTTTCCTACCTTTGCAGTCTTTTCTGGGTTATTTCTTTCTATGCATCCTCACTGTCCAACTTACTGTTCTGCTTTCTGTTCCTCATATATAAGGATCTATTCGACCTTTTATGCCTTTGCACAAGCTCTTCTATGTGTGGAAAGCCCTCCATCCCTAGCCCAGCTCTTGGAATCCTTCAAGATTATATAAGCACCATCTTCTGCTACCAGTTTTTCTGCTCATATCTTAGTGCCCTTTGCTCTTAAGTTACCTTGTCTATACTTTGCCTGTATCTCTTTATGTACATATCTTTCTCTATGAGAATGTAAGGTCTTTGAGAAGGACTGTTTTGCTGTTTCCCCAGCAAGAAGCACAGTATCTGACTCCCACAAAGGATGCTTTTTAAGTGCTTGCTGATTGGACTTATCATGGGAATCTCTACTATTTTTTTTTTTGTTCATAAAAGTCACAGCCTAGATAGAGACACCTAGTTTTCAATCTTTTTATCAAAAAGTGCATATAGAAGCTGGTCTGTATGTACATTTATATAAGTGAAGTAGTAATGGCTCAATAAAGATATTATTAGTTGCTAAGCAGTTCTGTGGTGTCAGAAGTATAGTGGGTATTGCTGGAAACATTTATAGAAACAGAGATAGAAATTGAGAGAAAAAGAGACTGGGATACACACAAAGAAAGAGAGAAAGAGGCAATGGAGACAGTGTTACAGAGAAATACAGACATTGAAATAGGCAGAGGCACACAAAGACAGAGATAAAGAAACGCAGACACAGAGAGCACTAACATATATGGGCAACATTTTTACCTAATCATTTAGTGATGTTCTTTATAGAACAAGTTAAAGAGGAGCAGTTAGATGGTACACTAGCTCTGGAATCAGGTGAACCTGAGTTCAGATTTATCCTCAGACATTTAATACTTACTACCTGTGTGACCCTGGGCAGGTCACTTAACCCCAATTGCCTTGCCAAAAAGAAAAATAGAATATGTTAAAGAGTCATGTTCTTTCTTAGTTATATAATTTTGTTTTGTTTTTCAGATTGATGACTATCCAGATTTTTTAAATGGACCAGATAAAGAAATTAACCAACACATTCGCATAGTTTATTCTTTATCCACTTTGAAAAATTCCTGTGGAAATGTCAAGGGTGCTAGGAAATTGCCATTTCCATTTCCTTACTTAAAAGTAAACAAAAAAGGTATGGAATTCATTATTATCCAGACATAATGCAAAAATAGTGGTATCTGTCTATGTCTAATCAAGGGCAAAGTTTATTGAAAGTAATGGTATGGATTCTTTTTGTACAGCAAAATAACTGTTGAGTTATGTATACATATATTGTATTTAACTTATACTTTAACATATTTAACATGTATTGGTCAACCTGCCATCTGGGGGAGGAGGTGGGAGGAAGGAGGGGAAAAGTTGGAACAAAAGGTTTTGCAATTGTCAATGCTGTAAAATTACCCATGCATATAACTTGTAAATAAAAAGCTTTAATAAAATAAAATTAAATTTAAAAAAAGAAAGTAATGGTATGCCATTAAAAAGCAGACTGAATTGTAAGGGGATTCAGTAAAGAAACAGAAGCAAAGGAGATAATTTTATACAGCTTTCAATCATAGATATGCTAATTCTATGACTCATAGTAGGACAGAGTGGTTCTTGGTGGACCAGATTATTACTGAGAAGATTAGGAGTCATCAATGAATTGGAGTGGTTTTATTCATTGTTGTCTCACTATTTGATCTGTGGGAGTTTCCTGAGGCCAGAAGCTATCTGGCTAAGGAGTGGTCAGAATCAAATAGATTGAGTGTGTGTGTTTCCTGAGGCAGATTCCAAAGCCAGAAGACCCAGAACCACTGACCCATTAGAATAGAAACCCCCTAAGGTCAGGGGACCACAAAATCACATTATTTCATTTTCATTGATTAAGTTATACATTCATTTGGTGCTTTTCACTGACTGAATAAAATAACTTACAGAAAGCATTTTGGAAATTTAAAAAGTGCTATGTAAATGTTAGCCTTAACCTGTAAAGATTTTGGAGATGCTCCTCTCATTAAGCATGTATACTCTTTGATGCAGAGATTCCATTGTTAGGCAAAGGAGGTCACTGCCAAAAAAGGAAGACCCCATATATTCCAAAATATAGCAACACTTTTTTTGTGGTAGCAAAGAATTAGAAACCAAATAAATGCCTACCAATTGTGAAATGGCATAACAAGTTATGATGCATGGATATAACAAAATATTCTTGTGCTATATAAGAGATGCTATCTGCATAGGAGAGGAAAATGTATTGATGCAAAAGGGAATAAGCAGAACCAGAAAAACAGTATATACAATGGTCATGAAAAATGGAAATAAAAAGACACAACAATTTTTTTACTTATTTTTTGAGACAGCTTGGATAGGAAGCTGGCCTTGAAACTAAGACCTGGTTTGCCTCTCATATATTGGTCTTATATATAACTTAACCTTTCATTTTTCTGGAAAACTATCTAACTCTACAAGTTGCAGAAAAGGTGCTGATTATATTTGGCTCGAGAAGTTTTTTTACCTGAGATTTTTCTAAGCCAGTGAAATCATAGGTCCTATACCTATCTCTATTTCATATCATAAGGGGCAGGTTCTCAAGATTAGGAATGATCCATTAGGAAACAATGATGTTATAAGAACAAAATGTATCACAATTTTTTTTTTTTAAATACAACCAAAAAGTGTCTATCACTGGAGTTAGTCACATTCCTTACAAAGGTGGGGAAAAGGTGAGAAGACAACTTTAGACTACAGGCTACTATGTCTCCCTACCTTTTGGACCATTTGCCCATTGCTCACTATATATTAGACCTTAATGTCTAAAGCATATTGGCAGGGTTACTCTGAATATTAATTGAATAGCAAATGTACGGGAACTTTGCCCAGTGTTTGTGAACTTTCAAAACAGTCCCACAGTGGAATACCGTCATGACAACTGTTTGTAGCCACTATAGTAATTAGGGATTTTATTAAGTCCCTTCTTGCTACCAGATCCCATTTCACACTAATGAGGGTATCTAATGGTTGTTTATTGCCTTAAACGCATATTTATCCTGACATGCAAGCATAAGTATTCTTAGATTTCTCTTGCTCAGTGTGTGTGTGTGTGGATGAGTATGGTGTTTTGGTGAAAACATTAAGAAAAGCAATTCTAAATTACATTGATCAGTGCTTTGTAAAATTCTAAATTCATAGAAGCAATAATAATAATATAAATAGAAGCAATGAAATGACCAAGATCATCTTTCTTCTAGCTCTATTTTATTTGGGTTTAATCATTAGTGGAATTATGTAATTTAGAATTAACTTTATTGAAAATACTGCTCCAAAGGTACCTGTCAGATTTGTTCTGCACAGAAAAAAAAAATCAAGTCTGTACAAACCAAAAGTTCAGTTGTTACCCATAATCATTATGATTATTAGAAAATCACTAATCTGCCTTTCCAGTCTTGAAACAAAATATCCTGTCATCCACAGTCTCTCCTTGGTATTCATAATCTTTTTCTCACCTTGTACTATCACTTCTATGCAGATAATTCCCAAATCTATAATAAGCTGTTCTATGGTTTTAAACCGTGTAAATTCAGCTTCCATCAGGACATTTTCATCAATAAGTCCCCCTGGTACCTTTAACTCACCAACTCCAAAACAGAACTCATTCTCTTTCCCCTTAAGTATGAGCCTTCTTCTGTGTTTGTCTGATACTACTATCTACTCATTCTTTCATACTGGAAACCTTGGTGTTATTATTTCTGGTAATTCCAACTTTCATATGTGCGAAGCCTCCATGCCACCTCCACACTACTCCCCTTTCTTTATATTTATTGCCACTCTCCTGCTAAAGTCTTTATAATCCCAGACTATTTTGATAGTTTCCTCACAGATCTTCTTGCCTCCACTTTCTGTTCTCTTACATATTGCTTGCAGATTTTTGGGCAAGGGAATGATATGACCCAATAACAAAGACCTTTCTGTGGTCCCATATTGTATTCCAAATAATATTCAATTATTTTTTATACCAAGTATTCAAAGCCTTCCATTCTCTCATGTTACTTTACTTTCCCACATTTATTTCACATTATTACCCTCCATAAGGATTCACTAGACCCCTAGCCAGTGATGGTGGATTGTTTCATCATGTAAGAAAACTGGGAAGATATGAAGGGGTTAAGTTATGAAGAGTTTTAAAAACTGTGACTTTTCCTTCTGACTGGATGGCTCCTCTCAGAATCCCCATCTAAGAAGGGCATCTAGATCAGTCATGTCTCCTTGCTCTGTAGACCATACTCAAGATTTTTTCCTATGCCTTTGGAATGCTTCCCCTTTTACATTTTGTCTTCACCTATAACATGGGTAGGGAACATCTGGCCTGCCAGTTATATAAGACCTGTCAAATTATTTGCCAGAGTAAACACAGGTGATGATGAACTGAAGGCTAGCCTAACATTCTTCCCTCCAAAGATGTTATAAACATCTAAATGGATTTTGGTAGAACAAAGGTTCCCTATTAGGAAAGTAAGAGATCATTTACCTGTTGGATATTGGAGAAGGGAGAAAATAATGACTAAATAAGAAATTGAGAACATTATAAAATGCATTACATTAAATTCAGAAGGTTTTGCATAAACCCAATATAGTCAAGATTAGAAGGGAAACAGAAAACTGGGAAACAATTTTTATAGTCAGTGTTTCTGATAAAGGCCTCATTTCTAAAATATATAGAAAACTGAGTCAAATTTATAACTATACAAGTTATTCCTCATTTGACAAATGGTCAAAGATTATGAACAGACAAGAAATTAAAACCATCTGTAGTCATATGAACAAATGCTGTAAATCATTATTGATTAGAGAAATGCAAATTAAAACAATTCTGAGGTACCACTTCACACCTATCGGATTGGCAAAAATGGCAGGAAAAGATAATGATAAATGTTGGAGGGGATGTGGGAGAACTGGGAAACTAATGCATTGCTGGTGGAGTTGTGAACCGATCCAACCATTTAGAGAGCAGTTTGGAACTATGCACAAAAGGCTATAAAACTGTGCATACCCTGGGTCTATAGTCCAAAGAAATCACCAAAAAAAAATTGTAATAGCTCTATTTGTGGTGGCAAAAATGAGTAGATGTTCATTCAATTGGGGAATGGTTGAATAAATTATGATATATGAAAGTAATGAAATATTATTATTCTATAAAAAATGATGAACAGGCTGATTTTAGAAAGGCCTGGAAGAATTTACATGAACTGATGCTGAGCAAAACAAGCAGAACCAGAGATACAGAAGCAGCAAGATTGTGAGATGATCAACTACGACAGACTTGGTTCTCAGTGGCTCAGTGATCCAAGATAATTCCAATAAACTTTGGATGGAAAATGTCATCCACATCCAGAGAGAGAACTATGGAGACTGGATGTAGATCAACATATGTTATGTTCACTTTTTTTTTCTTTTTCTTCTGGTTTTTTTTTTTCTCTCATGCTATTTCTCTTTTGTTCTGATTTTTCTCTCCCAACATGATTCATAAGGAAATATGTTAAAAATGAATTTACATGTGTAATCCAAAAAAAGTTAATGATGTTTTTACATGTAACTGGGGAAAATTTTTTTAAAAAGATAATAATCCACAAAAAGAAGAGATAAAAGGAACATCAAAGAAACACTTTTTACAAGAGAACTTAAACTTTTTCCACACACAGCCTCTTTTCATTTGAAGAATCTTTAAGCAATCCCAGGTATGTAGATATATAAAAAAGATATACAAATCAAACACTTACTGATAATAAATTATAATTTTACAACCCACACATTCAGTTACACATTCCCAATGGGGTCATGACCCACAGTTTAAGAAGTTTTATTCTACAAGAAGTCTTTTCTGGTTCTCTTTAATTTTAGTGTCTCCTATCTGAGACTATCCCCAGAAAAGAACAAAGACAAGGACAATATTGATTCTATCATGTTAAGTTTAATATACCTTTCCAAAAGCTGTATATAACAGAGATTCATAGTTTTATATATAATCCTTTTTTCCTGAAACCTAGAAAATATTTTAATTCACAAAGGTCAGGGTCACCCACTGTATCCCAGGCCATCTCCAGTTGTTTTGACTTTTATCCTGCCACTGAACTCTGGCAGAGAGATTCAGGCTGATGACTTAAATCCAATTTATTTATAAGTCCAACCATCACCTGTGATGTCATTGGTCCTTTTTGGAAGCAAAAAGAAAAACAACAATATCAAATTGCTTATGTTTGTAGATAGATTCTTAGTAAAAAAACAAAATAAAATGTCCTTTGCCCTTCCACTAGAGTCTTCCCATTCTTCCACATCACAATTAAAGTGATTCTTAAGGCAGAAGTCTACTCTATCCTTATTCTACTGTTCAATATAGTCCAGTAGCTCCTATTACATCCAGGCTTGAATATAAACTACTCCACTTAAAGCCCTTGACAATCCAGACACATTCTGCTTTTCCAGCCTCATTATACTTGACTTTCCACACACAGTGTAGTTCTGCTAAACTGTCCTTTCTATTCCTCATATATGACATTACATTACCTTTCCTTTTGGCTTTATAATGGCTATTTCCCATACTAGAATGTACTTCTTTCTTGCCTCTGGCTCAAAGACCCTCTAACTTTCTTCAAAACTGATCTATATCAGGGCTTCTTAAACTTTTTCCACTCTCACTGGAGAAGTTTCTACACAACCCAGTTATATAAGTATATAAAATAGGTATACAAATTAAACATTTACTAATAATCATAATTTTGCAACCCCTATATTTAGTTATGAGACCCTATATGGGGTCTCTCTTAATCTGAGAAACTTTTATCTAAAGCACCATTTTAAAAAAATAGCTTTTTATTTTCAAAATATATGCAAAGATGTTTTTTAACATTCACCCTTGCAGAATCTAATGTTCCATTTTTTTCTCCCTCCCTTCCTCACACACATGCAATTATTCTATACATATTTCTACAATTATATAAAGCATCACTATTTTAAAAAAAATAAAGATTTTATTTCCTACATATTAAGACAATTTTTCCCCCTTCTCCCTTTCCCAGATGATAGGCAATCAGAAGTAGGTTATTCATATAACATACTACCTTTTACATGAAGCCTTCTTTGATCTTTCCCAACTGCTAGTGCTTTGTCCTCAAAATTACCTTATCTCTTTTGTATATATCTGTATATATAGAGCCTTTGATAGCTTCAATGGCAGGGATCTTTCCACTTTTATCCCCTAAAATAGTAGCACTTGATAAAAAGCTTGTTAATTGATCTCTCTTTGCCAAATTATTTTTCATCTTGTATAATAGTAAAGATTTGACAATTTAAATATAAAAACTATAGAAAACAAGATCTGATGATTACCTGATCCTATAGTTTTAGCTGCAATTATCTGTGAAGTTTTATGGTTATACTAGATGCTATTATAATGGAAGATAATATGTCTGTTAGAGACTTAGTTTAAGGACTCTATTAACCGCAAATTAATTCTTTTCTCCTTAGGCAAGGAAAAGAATGATGACCCCTCCTTTCAATCATCAGTTGAAAATAGTAAAGAATATGAAAGTATAAATGATTCACTTCTCAGGTAAAAATATTTAAAAATATTTTTAATCACATAACCAACTTAATAAACTTCACTTGATCTGGAATATTTTTGATCTAGGTGCTCCTCTCCACCTTTCCATCATAATTTTTCAAAACTTTCTTGCTCAGAATCATGATTATTGATGGCTTCCCATAAGTCATCCATCAATGATCTAGCCAATATTGTAGAGATTTACTTTACCTTTTAATAATCTATGGGTAGCAATCAGTCTGTTCATCTATTATCCCTCATTCTTGCTAGTTGGTTCACATCTTTTTTTTTTTTAATCATTCCATAAGTAAGGGAGGATGTAGTAACTCTCCTCATTTCAACTGATGTCTATAGAAAGCTCAGGATGTAATCACAAAGTGTTAATGAAAATGACTGTAAATCTGAATCTAAAGCAGGATCCTTTTATTAAGTGTGAATATCTCTCATGTAAAAGAGGGAATAGAGAGTCTGGCTGAGCAAGTAAATTAGAAATGCCTCAGGGGGCTTTAAAAAGCTACATCTTAGATGAATATCTGGTGTTTTAAGTTCAAACATGGAACTGCCTTGGAGGGGGGGAGAGAAATTTTCTTTCCAACTTTCTCCTTACCATATTGTCACTGTCACTGAGGAGAAAAAGGAGACACCTCATCCAATGGTGAGCAGAGACACAGACATATACAAATATAGAGAGACTGAAGTCAATTCAAAGAGCTTAATCCCTAGATTAAATTGGATTATGGGGAAGAGCAGATGGAAAAATAGATAAGTTTAAGAAAGAGAACTTTTAGGTGCTGCAATAATAGGAATTGTGAATTGTCTTAACCACATCTGTATTCTAAATGTGTGCCTTTTATCATTATATTCTAATTTGGAGTCCTCCTAATTTTTCGTTGGGATACATTACTGGGATTTCTCTGACATTTTCACCATTTCCTAGGAAGTTCATTAATAGGAAATCTTTACATGATCCCATCAGCCTTCGGACTTCTTCAATTTTTCTACCATGTTCCTTGATAGCTTCTTCTTGTGTCTGTCTTTCTTTATTAGATTATAAGCAACTTTGAGGATAGAGATGGTCTTTTCTTTTCTTTTTTGTATTTATATTTCTATCATTTAGCAAAGTATCTGGCATATAGTAGGAGCTTAATCAATATTTGTTGACTATTGGTTGATCCCATTCTTTCTGTAGACCGAATATTTGAGGGAAGGCACCTCATAGGTTTATAGAAGGAGCTAAAAAAAAAAAAAAAAAAAAAAAAAGCACAGTTGTTCTTACTTCTGTCTAGGTGAAATAGGGGAAAGACAACTTTTTGTTTAGTGGTGTATATGTGAAGGGAGATATGACTGTTGATTTGTGAAGAAAATGTTTCTGTACCTATTTAAGGGATTTACCGAATCAGTTCCATTCTTGGGAGAAACAAGTAAAGGATTTCAAGAAAGTCAGAGAATCAAGAGAAATAAGCATGGACTTTTGAATGGTTATTGTGACCTTCAGAACCCCAGAATTGTAAGAGAAGTTGCCCCTCCAATATGTCCCTAATTTTCAGCTTGCTTCACTAAGACTGCTAAGGATTTCGCTTGAATGAATGAGATAATTCCTTGTAGTTTGAACTGAGATTTTTTTTTTCACTTCCAGCCGAAGAGTTATTACTTCCACTAGTTCTAGCAGGTTCTTGGCTTTTTCTTCAAAACCTGTCTTGACTATAGTCATATCCACAGCAGATTAATAATAATAATAATAAACTAGAGCAACATTCTTTTTAAAAAATATATGTATATTTTTATTATAGCTTTTTATTTACAAAACATATGCATGGGTAATTTTTTCAGCATTGACCCTTGCAAAATCTTCTGTTCCAAATTTTCCCCTCCTTTCTCCCACCTCCTCCCCTAGATGTCAGGTAGTCCAATACATGTTAAATATGTTAAAATAAATGTTAAATGCATACATGTAAGCATATTTATACAGTTATCTTGCTGCACAAGAAAAATCTGATCTAGAAATAAAAAATAACCTGAGAAGAAAAACAAAAATGCAAACAAAGAATAACAGAAAGAGTAGAAATGCTATGTTGTGGTCCATACTCAGTTCCCATAGTCCTCTCTCTGGGATAGATGGCTCTCTTCATCACTGAACAATTGGAACTGATTTGAGTTATCTCATTGTTGAAGAGGGCCATGTCCATCAGAACTGATCATCGTATACTCTTATTGCCATGTATAATGATCTGGTTCTGCTCATTTCACTCAGCATCAGTTCATGTAAGTCTCCCCAGGCCTCTCTGAAATCATTTTGCTGGTCATTCCTTACAGAACAATAATATTCCATAACATTCATATACCACAATTTATTCGGTCATTCTCCAATTGATGGGCATTCATTCAGTTTCCAGTTTCTTCCTATTACAAAAAGGGCTGCCATAAACATTTTTGCACATGTGGGTCCCTTTCCCTCCTTTAAGATTTCTTTGGGATATAAGCCCAGTAGAAACACTGCTGGGTCAAAGGGTATGCACAGTTTGATAACTTTTTGAGCATAGTTCCAAATTAGAGCAGCATTCTTTTTAAAAATGTATTTTTCCTTTATAAACTGCTGGATTGAGAATTGTGTATTCACTTATGCATTGAAAGGGATGATTTGATGTCCAAATTTACTCAGTAAATTAACTCATTTACTATATTAATATTAAGCAATCTGTGGAATATCTCCAATTTCTATTCGCTATTTTCTTTAGATCGATCAGTTTATTTATCATTTAGTATTTAAATAGTCATTTGTATAACTAACATTTGGTGGGGAGGAGCTAAACTAATAAGCATAAATTAAGGCTTACCCTTCTTCTTAGGAACAATCAGTGAAGATGCCAGAAACACAGGTATAATGCTTCTGAAAAGGTGGGTTAGACCTCACCTCTAATAATTTTTATGGTTATTGCATGTTATCTGCAGATCATATTTATGCATTTAGACAACCCATATCACATAATAATCTTAATTGTGGGATCTAGAATTATGATGGTGATGAGATTGAAATTTGGTATCAAATGATGAGGTTTAACACCAAATGTTGGAATTGGATAGAAATTCACATGTAAAGAATTCACAATGGCTTTGTCTATGCCAAAAGGTTCATTTATTTATAAGAAAAGGTTATGGACAAAATGAAGAGGAAAACAGACACCAGGAGTGATAAATATGAAGTAGTATCAGGAGAGCATATAATTAACAAGGAAAGGGGTTTTAACAATCAATAATGGAAAAGGCAAGTCCCCATTGAACTCACAATCAGCAAAAAAGGAATATGCCATGAGGTGGGAGTAACTGTTAGGCTAAATCCATAGAGGAGTTCAGCACCTAAAAGAGTTTGCTATAATAATATGATTATTATAATAGCTGATAATAAGGAGAAAGACATCATGAGGTATGGGGGGAAGAGAGAGAAGAATGACATCCTAGGGGAGGGGAGAGTAGAAAGACAACTTCAGGTAGAATGCCTAGTGGGCTAACCCAAGAGGGATTCAGCAAAGATGACATAAACTATGGACAGATTTATAGGGGAAATTTATCCTTGGGAGTTTGCTGTCATAACTTCACTTTCTGATTGGATATAGTCTTGGTTAACCTAGCCCAAGACCTCCACAGTGGTAGGATTGTAAGGCTGAGCTGATCCCCGTAATACTGTCTCTGTCTCAAGGAATAGTATAATCTTATCAGTACTTTAGATTTTTTTCTGCCAACCCTAACTAGTTACCTGGGATCTCATCTATGAGAGCTCTGGTTCCAAGGTACTTCTGGTACCTTTACCACCATTTCAATAATGTGGTTTCCACAAGTGATAAAATGTGCTATCTTAGTAAATGCCTTTGATAAGAGCTAATTTTGTTTATTGATTGATTGTTGATGGAAAGTATAAATCAGAGGTTCTAGAACCAGAGGTTGCAGCTATCTTCTGAGGATCCAACCTGTAAGTACAAGTTGAGGGAAGTACAGGGAGAGGATTATGATAGATTTCTTGCATATTTTTCCTCATTTATCAATCAATAAGCAGCTATTAAACACTTATTTGTTAAGTAGTAGGAATACAAAGAAAAGGTGAAAACAGCTCTGACCCCAAGGATTTCATATTAGAATGGGGGAAACAAAGTATACATAGTAACATACAAGTTACATACAGAATAGATGGAAAGTAGCCTTCTTTATGGAAGACCTCCTGCAGGAAGGTATGTTTGAGTTAGTTTGAGTAACATTTTAAAGAAAATTAACAATCCTAAAAGGCAGAAGTGAGAAGGAAGAATTTTCTATGGGAGATGGCCATTCAAAGGTAAAGGGAAGGGGAGATGGAGCATTGTATAGGAGTAACAACAAATAAAACAAAGTGGCTGGATTGCAGAGTCTATAGAAAGGAATAATGAGATACAGGAATGAACCAGGTTGTAAAGAGCTTTAAATGTTCTTCCCTTACCTCCACACTCCAAAAAGGGGGTGTAAACTTGATGTAGAGGTAATTGGAAACCATTGAAGGTTGCTGAATTGGGACAGAGTATAACATAGATCTGGATTTTAAGGGGAAAAAAATCACTTGGGATCCAGCAGTGTGGAGAATGAATTGCAATGGGGAGAGACTTGATTCTGGAAGGTCATTTTGAAGACTTTCAATTCATCGGTCAAGAGGTGATGAGAGACATGTATTGTGTACAAATCATCCTTGGTAATACACTTATTTTTGCTTATCATTCATTTCTCCATTAGTTTTGGATTCATCTGCAAATTTGATACTTTAGTGATTCTGGCTATATCAGGAAGAATGCCTTCTGCTGAGACTGATTAGAAAAATTCCTTATTGAAAGGGAGGTCCTCCCAAATTCTCCTATTTGCAAATGACAATCTTTTTATTGCATACAAGCCTAGACTAAGGGTGTAGTGTTTCTGGTTTAGTTATAAGAACAAGTTCATAATAATGATAAAATGATCTTGAGCTTCAGGCTTGTGTAGGTATTATCGTTTTATAAGATGGTGGTAAACAAGCACCTTGCCTTTATCTTATCCCTAAGAGATGAAGAATAAGCCAGTGACCTGTGATAAAGAATGAGAACTCGTACCTCTCAACCTTCAATGCTGCTTTTCCTCAGTAGACAGATTTCTCCATTTATATGTATTTTATTGATTAGGGAGTTTAGAAAGGTACTTTACCATCACACTTTTCTAGGACCACTATTGTGTGAACTACTTAGCAGCTCCCAGCAGTTTCAAGTATAAACTTTAAATGAAGTCTGCAGCCAATTGAACACTTAAAAAATGAGTTGCCTTTTAATGGTACCAAGTGGAAGAAAAATGCTATTGATGTTTAAGTCTGAAGAGTCATTCTTAGATGTGAGTCTATTTGCAACTTCTATTGATTTTCAGCAAGTGAAAATAAATGACAATTTATCGCTACAGAGCAGGGTAAATAGATGAATGAGCTTTGGGGAAAATGACCTGGCTGATAAATAGATATAAAGCCAAACAATTCATTGTTTGTTTGAATATAAAATGTGCTCTGCTAAACTGGCACATCCCAGGGGGAAAAAGACATAAGAATCCCCCCCAAAAAACTAATGACTACAACTTGTGTTTCTGCTGTATTGTTTCAGAACTTCCTGGTGTTCCTGCTAGGAAAATCGTTCAATCTTCATCCAATGTTCTTAGAATCCCTGTTGTTTTGTCTGAGAGCAGAATGACTTTGGTATCAGCCCCTTACTAAAATAATACTAATGTAGTCTTTAAAAGACATTAAAGTATGAATAAGTATTGGTCTTAGAAAAGGAATATCTGGGTTCAATCTTGTTTTTGACAAATTAGTTGTATGACCCTGGACATATCACTTGATCTCTTTATCTTCTTGACTACTCTCTAACAAAGGAGTTCTGAACATGGTCTGTGGATGGATTTCAGTAAGTCTGTGAACTTGGATAGGAAAAAAAAAATGACATTTTTATTTTAACTGCCCTATAACTGAAATATAGTAATTTGTTCCATTGTTTACAAACATTACTCTCAAAAGGATCTACAGACTTCACCAGCCTGCTAAAGGGGATTACGACATTCAAAAGATCAAGAATTCTTCTTCTAAGACTATCTAGGCTTATAAAAAAAGATGACCTGCTTTTCTGTATCAATGACATCAAAGGTTCAGCTCTATTTCTATTATTTTATTTATTTATTTTTATTTTGACATTTTTTTCAATGAACAAAAATCCATTTTCTATTCCTCTCACTCTTTTTTTTCTCATTGGGGAGAAAGGCGGGAAACATAACAAATCTCTATTCTTATCAAAACCTTGTCAAAAAATATCTTCCAATAAGGTTTTTCCTATAAGGAGCCTGCTAAAATTTATTTAGGGCAGCAAGTTAGCACAATGGATAAAATGCTGGTGTTGGAGTTAGGAGTACCTGAGTTCAAATTTGGCTTCAGAAATTTACTAGTTGGATAACCCTAAGTCACAAAAGTAAGTCAGTCATTTAACTCTGTGAAGGCCCATCTAGCCACCAAGGGCCCCATTCTAGGGAGATATAAGGACCAAAATTAATTTTGTTCCTGCCTTCAAGGAGCTTATATTCTTCTTGAGAGGTATGAGTTCTGAGTTTCATTATCACAGATCACAGATGACTTATTTGCCATCCTTTGGGATGTTTATTATTAATTTATATATAAAATATATAATTACATTATACATATACATATATATATATAATAACAATACATACACGACAACTTATAGACTTTAGTACAAAAAAAGTACAAAATTTTGGGTTCCTGGTGTGAAAAATCACTTATAACTGGTGGAATTGGGAAAGGTCTTATTATGAGGCTTTTGAGTTGAGTCTTAGTAGAGCCCATGGTCATTTTTCATCACAGGCTAGTTTCTTTTAATATCTTAGAAAAATACCACTCACTTTATCAACCCACAGACAGAATACATCTTCCCAGATGTTTGCAATACAATATTCATTTAAATGGAAATCTTGAAAGTTTCCTTTGTTCATCCCCTCCTGTCTCAATATCCTGAACTAGTATAATATATTCACTTAACAGAACTAGGTGAGCTTGTATGATCTCAGGATCAGACCCTGCTCTGATGCTGCCTCAGATTGCTCTGCTTCTCCTAATTAATGGTTGGAGCCATTTTAAACAGCTGGATGCAGTGGCTGCTCTGTCAGTGAACAGAGGAATAAGTGGAAGAAAAGAAGTCAGAGGTTAAACGTTAAGAAATGCCCCAAAAAGAAGACTTACATGGGTGGGGAAAAGAGACAGTAAAATGGTGGATGGAAGGATAAGTAATTCCTAGCTAAACAGGAGCCACAACTCCAGGGAAGTCAAGAGGCTTTAGACTAAAGATTCTGCCCTATGTTCACTGAGTTAACAGAACTCAGGATTTCCTTTCATAGATACATTTTAGTTTCCAACAATTTCCTTGCTTTGCTGCTCTCTGATGAGTAATTAATTTAACTGCTTACTTCAGCCCACTACAACCATCTGGGTTCTGCAAGCCTTGTGATAACCAGAACAATCTGACTTTTCAGTTTATATCTCCTCTTCCCCCTGCTTCCTCTGCCTCAAGGGGAAATTGCCTCTGTACTCCCTTCCTCTGTTGGTTTACTAATAATCATCATGGGGGGCTTGGGTAAAGAAAATGACTTTTGTAATCAAATTCTGCTTGTCCCCCCAAACCAAAAACTGCCATAGACATTGTCTTAGCCTTCTGGGAAAAAAAATGCAAGGCACGTTTGAGAGACTAAGGTAGCCAACTCCTGGGAACAGTTGGAAACAGCAGTTCAGACCCTAGAAAGCACCTGGAATTTTGTAAATTTTTTTTTGAAAAGGCAAAGCATCTCCTGTAATTTATGAACCAGTGCCAATTATTTATGGGCCTCTCTCCCTAGCTTTGCACCATGGACCAAGCCCAGGTAGCCTTTGTAATATTCTTCTATTTGCCATGTTGCCTCTTAGGGTTCCAACTCCCTATCATTAGATACTGGGAAGAGACCTTATTGTGTGATCCCTGGGAAATTACTTATGCTTTCTGTTCCTTAATTTCCTTATCTGTAAAATGCTCTCTAAGATTTCCCTCCAGCTCTAAGTCTATGATTTTATGATTTTCCAGCAGTTTTGCCCCACCCCATTCCAGAGCTATCTAGCAAAAGTCAAATACAGCTACCAACATACTTATTTGGCAATGTGTCTTGCCTTTTTTCATGGCCAATCTTGTGGCAGACCACTCTCCCAGACTACCTATGAGGAACTGTTTGCAAAAGTGAGGAGGAATCAGGGAATCTTGGAGAGTATCATGTCTTTTCCCACTGATTCCCTCTATTACTATCCATGGAGTTCCTTTGCCACCCACAGATTAGCCTGCCATAATTCTACATCAAATAAGAGGTAAACAAAGCCCTCAACCCAATTCTTATCCTTGGAGAAATAACAGTTAACTTTTTATACCATAATCTATCTTTTTTTGATTCTTGAAATTGAACCACTGGGACTTTGATTATTGTAGGATCACACTATTGCGGGTTTTGGGACCCTCTGTGAACTTTTTGGACTAAGAGCTTTGCTATAAAGAATGAAGACAATTGGCAAGAACCCAATCTGATCTGGACCAATGACCTGACAGACTAAATTTAGTCTGAAGAAGATTAATGGTCTTATTGAGTCTGAATAAGAAAATAATTTAAAGAACTTAAATAAAATAATCCATTCCTCCATTTTTCTAGTAGTATTGGCAATTAGCTGACTGAGGAAAGGTCAATTTCCACTCCCATTATGGTCAGAAACATTGATTAACATAGTTGTCTACTGCTACCAGCCTTAAGGTTCAGCCAGATCCTACATCAGTACTCCTTCCCCATAGTAAGACCAGTAGCATCAGTAAGACAAAAAAAAAAAAAAAAAAAGTTGCCTCCACAAAGGCCATTTGTTTATTCAATCCAATTGCTTCCAGATGTCTCAATCCTGGCCAGCTGAACTTCTCAGGATTGACCAGGAAGGCAATGACCATGAAGAATTTTTTGGAAGAAGTTATTATTCAGAATATTTACAATTCTTGGCAAAGAGCTACAAGGGCAGAACATGTTAAATACTATTGTATTGGGCAAATATTTATGTGCCTATTATGAACAAAGCCATTATGATAGGATTTGGAGATTCAAAGACAAAATAGTCCTTGCCAGCAAAGAGCTTATATTCCACAAAACTGGAAACAATCCTTTTCATTTTATTGTGGGGACTTTTTTTTTCATAATTTTTATCCTGTATATTCACATTAGGAGGAACAGGAAGCCAATGGATGGGGGTGCTGAGAGGATCATTTTTTTTTCTTTTTTTTTTTTTTAATTTAATAGCCTTTTATTTACAGGATATATACATGGGTAACTTTACAGCATTAACAATTGCCAAACCTTTTGTTCCAATTTTTCACCTCTTACCCCCCCCACCCCCTCCCCTAGATGGCAGGATGACCACCAGTAGATGTTAAATATATTAAAATATAAATTAGATACACAATAAGTATACCTGACCAAAACGTTATTTTGCTGTAGAAAAAGAATCAGACTCTGAAATATTGTACAATTAGCTTGTGAAGGAAATCAAAAATGCAGGTGTGCATAAATATAGGGATTGGGAATTCAATGTAATGGTTTTTAGTCATCTCCCAGAGTTCTTTTTCTGGGCATAGCTAGTTCAGTTCATTACTGCTCCATTAGAAATGATTTGGTTGATCTCGTTGCTGAGGATGGCCTGATCCATCAGAACTGGTCATCATATAGTATTGTTGTTGAAGTATATAATGATCTCCTGGTCCTGCTCATTTCACTCAGCATCAGTTCATGTAAGTCTCTCCAGGCCTTTCTAATTATCCTGTTGGTCATTTCTTACAGAACAGTAATATTCCATAATATTCATATACCGCAATTTATTCAGCCATTCTCCAACTGATGGACATCCATTCAGTTTCCAGTTTTTAGCCACTACAAAAAGGGCTGCCACAAACATTCGTGCACATACAGGTCCCTTTCCCTTCTTTATAATCTCTTTGGGATATAATCCCAGTAGTAACACTGCTGGATCAAAGGGTATGCACAGTTTGATAACTTTTTGAGCATAGTTCCAAACTACTCTCCAAAATGGTTGGATTCGTTCACAACTCCACCAACAATGCATCAATGTCCCAGTTTTCCCGCATCCCCTCCAACAATCATCATTATTTTTTCCTGTCATCTTAGCCAATCTGACAGGTGTGTAGTAGTATCTTAGAGTTGTCTTAATTTGCATTCTGAGAGGATCATTAATCCTGAGCAGATCTTTGGTAGTGGGAATGGCACTATTGAGAGAAAGCCTGAATTCTACTGTCCAAGCTACTCTCTGAAGCAAGCTGCGGGGTTCATTGATTACCTTGACCTTTTATTTTAGTTAGATCTCTTGATATCTTTAAGTGGATATTATTACAGTTTTATCCTTGGTAGAGGCCCCTGGTTAAATTCTTAGCAGAATTCTTTGAATCACTTATTGTATCCAATCAGAAGGTCAAGTTATAAAGCCAACCTCCAAGTTATTTTTTCCCCTATTAAAAAAAAAACTATTTGAAGTGGTCAAAGGATTTGGACAGACAATTTTCAGATGAAGAAATTAAAACCATTTCTAGTCATATGAAAAAATGCTCTAAATCACTATTGATCAGAGAAATGCAAAGTAAGACAACTCTGAGGTTGTCTACAAACCTCTTAGATTGACTAAGATGACAGGAAAAGATAATGATAAACATTGGAGAGGATATGGAAGAATTGGGACACAAATACAGTGTTGGTGCAAATTTATTGGTGAATTTATTCAATCATTTTGGAGAATAACTTAGAATTATATCCAACGGGCTATCAAATTGTATGTATCTTATTCAGCAGTATCTCCACTGGGTCTATATCTCAAAAAAGATCATTAAAATGGGAAAAAGGACATGTGCAAAAATGTTTGTGGAAGCCCTTTTTGTAGTGGCAAAAAACTGGAGACTGAGTGAATGACTAAATTTGGAGAATGACTAAGTTATGATATATGAATTTTATGGATTATTATTGTTCTATAAGAAATGATTAGCAAGCTGATTTCAGGAAGGCCTGGAAAGACTTATATGAACTGATGCTAAGTGAAGTGAGTAGAACCAAAAGAATTTTGTACAGCAACAATAAGATTATGTGATCATCAACTCTGATGTACATGGCTCTTTTCAATAATGAGTGATTCAGGCCATTTTTAATAGACTTATGATGGAGGGAGCCATCTATCCAGAAAAAAGGACTGAATATAGATCAACAGACAGTATTTTCACCTTTTCTTGTTGCTATTTGTTTGCTTTTTATTTTCTTTCACCTTTTTTCCCTGTTTCATCTGATTTTTCTTGTACAGTATGATAAATGTGGAAATATAGAAGAATTGCACATGTTTAATATATATATTGGATTACTTGCTATCTAGGGGAAGGGTAAGAAGAAGGGAGGGAGAAAAATTTGGAACACAAGATTTTGCAAGGGTGAATGTTGAAACTATCATTGGATGTATTTTGAAAATATAAAGCTGTTATTTAAAAGTAAAATAAAACCCACCTGTACTTCCTTTCATTGCTAAAACCCCATTTTGAATTTAGCATGTAATTTTTAGCAATGTAATAAAAATTTTTCCCTCTTGATTTGGAAATGGTCTTAAGCCTATATATTCTTTTGAGATGCCTCATGGCACCGTCCCCTAATCCTAGTATACTTTTGGGATCCAACACTCCCTCATCCCAACAGGGTCATATTCTATTTTGACTTTGGGGGTTAGTATATTTCTATACTATATGCCTAGTGTACTTTTTGGACTAAAGAACTATGCCACAAAGAGTGAAGCCAATTGACAGGAACCCACTCTGGTCTGGACTAGCACACTAGACTTAGTCCCTCTGGATCTGAATAAGAAAATAATTTAAAGAGCTTAGGATAAAATAATCCACTTCTCCATGGTCCTAGTGCAATTTGAAGAGTGATAATATTATCCACAAAAATAGGGAAATTAGAGGGGAAAATAAACCTTGTTGGTGTCTATTGAGTTTGAGATGTTTATGAAACTTTTGTGGGGAGATATCTAGTGGGAAGGTGATAACATGCAACTGAAGTTCAGGAATATAGAGATTTTTGAAGTCATCTGTTTAGAGATGACTTCAATCCATGGGAGCTGATAGAAGTCATATTCTTAGCAATGACTTAAGCCCATGGGGACTTGATGAGATCTTCAAGAAAGTCTGTTGGGAGAGACAGATGTCCCAGGTTAGAACTCTAAAACACACAAATTAATGAAGTAAAAGACTGATAAAGATCCAAAAACAGATACTGAAAAATAGCAGACATAGAAGAAACAAGAAAGAGCAATGTTATAGAAGCCAAGGAAGGAAGTAGTGCCCTGGAGGTAGGAGTAGTCAATAATTAATCAACAATAATTAAGCACTTGCTCTGTTTGGGCACAGTGAGGTACTTCAGTGAATAGAGTACCGGGCTTGGAGTCAGAACTCATCTTTATGAGTTCAAATCTGGATTCAGATACTTATTAGCTGTGTAACCCTAGGCTGTTCACTTAACCCTATTTGCTCATCTATCAAATAAACAGGAGAAGGAAATGGCAAACCACTCTAGTATCTTTGCCAGAAGAGTTGGACACTGACTGAAAAATATCTCTGTGGAAGTAGTTTGGAACATTTCCTCTCCCCTTAGAAATACTGAAAAAAACATTTAATAATAACAATTTTCGTAATCTGAAATGAACATTTATTTAGTTTACCATGTACCAGGCATAATCATCTCATTTTATCCTCACAGCAATCCTGTGAAGTAGATGGTATTATTATCCCCATTTTACAGTGGAAGAAACTAAGGCAAACAGAGGTTTAGCAGTTTTCCCAGAGTTACACAGCTCTTAACAGTCTGAGGCTGGATTTGAACTCAGCTCTTCTGAGTCAAGATCCAACACTTTTTCTACTATATTATTTTTTTTAATTTTTTTATTTTTTATTATAGCTTTTTATTTACAAGATATATGCATAAGTAATTTTTCAGCATTGACAATTGCAAAACCTTTTGTTCCAACTTTTCCCCTCCTTCCCCCCACCCTTTCCCCCAGATGACAGGTTGATCAATACATGTTAAATATGTTAAAATATAAGTTAAATACAATATATGTATACTGTATTATTCTTAAGAACAACTTTATAAATCTTTATTTCTCAATCCTAAAGCAATATTGCTAACGAAAATCTTTTGATGTCATTTTTATCAAAGATCTAACCAGTTTCTCACTCCCAAACCCTACCCCTCTTTCTGATCTACCCAGAATTCCCCCCTTAAGTGATTCCACAAGGCAAGGTATCTTTGCTTGATCCACTTAAGAGATATTACCTTCTTTCCCTATTCCTTGTTTCCTTTAAGATAATGGTCATACTAGCAGAAGGAAGCAGTATTTGTTTACTTCAGTTAATAGAAGCGGTTCTTAATTTTGCTTCTGGACAGTTAGAAAGGAGGATCCATAAAATGAGTGGTTAAAGAGAGATTGAATGATTTTCAGGAAATTGTTCTCATAGAGTATGCTGAAAGCTAAAATTGTTACAATCAATTATTCTGTTTGATGAAGCAAATTTTAACTGGACTTTTACATTGAGCTCTGTAATTGTTTGATCTTATGGAATTTTGTCTTTTGTTTGGATTATCAGTTGTTCTCTTTGGCTTTCAATGAATAGCCAACAGCTCCAGTGTAAGCTTCTATGGGTCATTGTTAAATTTTGATGGTTTAGGATGAGTATAAATAGCAGTTGTTTTCTGTTCTGACCAGCAACTGAGGGTCTTCCCCTCTTATATTGATATTTTTTCTGATGATAAATTGAGCTATCTTTTGTGTCAAGTCTTATCTAGCCATTAGTCATTGAATAGTTCTGGTCTCAGACAAACTAAGACCCAGGAAAGACCTTAATTTAGGAGACCAAGGTCATCTACTGCATTCTGAGCCATCTCCAGGTATCTTTGTTTTGCCATTGGACTTCTATGAGTCTGGAGGACAGAGTAAGACTAATTACTTTGCACAGATCTATCTCATTCCAGTCCAATTCATAAGCAAGTTAGGATATTACCATAGTAATATCCTAGATACAATATATGTGTGCAGAACTGAACAGTTCTCTTGTTGCACAGGGAGAATTGGATTCAGAAGGTAAAAATAACCCGGGAAGAAAAACAAAAATGCAAACAGTTTACATTCATTTCACAGTGTTCTTTCTTTGGGTGAAACTGCTTCTGTCCATCATTGATCAACTGAAACTGAGTTAGATCTCTTTGTCGAAGAAATCCACTTCCATCAGAATACATCCTCATACAGTATCGTTGTTGAAGTGTATAATGATCTCCTGGTTCTGCTCATTTCACTTAGCATCACTTCATGTAAGTCTTTCCAAGCCTCTCTGTATTCATCCTGCTGGTCATTTTTTACAGAACAATAATATTCCATAACATTCATCTACCACAATTTACCCAACCATTCTCCAATTGATGGGCATCCATTCATTTTCCAGTTTCTAGCCAGTACAAACAGGGCTGCCACAAACATTTTGGCACATACAGGTCCCTTTCCCTTCTTTAGTATCTCTTTGGGGTATAAGCCCAGTAGAAACACTGCTGGATCAAAGGGTATGCACAGTTTGATAACTTTTTGAGCATAGTTCCAAATTGTTCTCCAGAATGGCTGGATATGTTCACAATTCCATTTTGGTTTGTTTTTAAAGGAGAAATACTTAGATTAGATTAGAGTAAGTTAATTTAAAATGATCATGGCAAATTTGCATCTAAAATATACTATAGAATATTCCACATCTTTGCCAGGTATGGTTCTAAGAGCTGGGAATATGGAGAAATGCAAAAAATGTAAAAATAACCCCATGCCTTCAAGAACTTACTTTTTAATTAGAGAAACGGAATATAAAGTGGTACATTCAAGAAACCCATGGAGTAGGGGGAAGATTACCTTAGAAATAAAGTCTCAAGTACCTTCTGAAGAAGTAGTATTTGAGCTGAGGACTGAAGAAAGCTAGAGAATGGTAAGGATGAACAAGAAGAGCATGTCAGGTATGGAGATTAGCTAGGGCCAAGACACAGAAAGAAGAGAAAGTATTGTGCATGGAGTGTGAAAATGAGAGTACCTTTATTTGCTTGAGGCCCCAGTTATGCAGGTAACCAGGAAGGGCTGTATGAGGACTGACTATATTATCTAAGGTACAGCTAGTTTTACATATAATAATCCTTTCTAGGGACCAAGAATAAACTTGATGTACATACAGAAAATCAACAACTCAAAGACCAATTAAGCTCATAGCAACTAGAAGCAAACCCTGAGCTATTTTTATGCACTTTCAAGAATCTCCATATGTGATCGTGGAGATAATAGGGAACCATTGAATTTTATTGATTAAGAGAAATAATATAGTGATACCTGCACTTTTGGAAAATCACTTTGGGAACTGAATGGAAGACAGAATTGATACAAGGAAACCAACTAGACAGTAATTGAGGCAAGAGGTGGTGCTAGTATGATGTCTACGTGAGTAGAGAGAAGAAAATGTATATATGAAAGATGTTTCAGTGGTGGAAATTAAAAGACTTGACATTTGATTAGATATGTCTGGTGGATAAGACCAAGGAATTGAGGATGACAAAAGATTTGGCAACCAAAAACTGCAAGAGATCAAATGGAATGATAAATGAGAAAAGCTATTGTATTTATCAGTTACCATACCAATGATGATATCATTTATCAGTTGTGATATGATACCTTGGAGAGCCAGACAATGAAGTGTCTATATGCTAAATACTGGGAATACAAAAAAAAAAAAAAAAAAAAAAAAAAAAAAAAAAAAAAAAAAAAAAAAAAAAAAAAGAAGAAGAAGAAGGAAGAAAGAAGAAGAAAGACAGTTTTAATCCTCAAAAGATTTACAATTTCATAGAGGAAGACAACATACAAAAAGAAGCTGTCAGATAATGGGAACCCATGTTGACTGAATACATAAGATATCCAGGTGGGAAATGAACGCCCTCCTTGAATAAGAAGTTCTGTCTGGAGGAACTCCTAACTCACCCCTCTTAAGAGAGAAGGACCAAAGATGTAGGTGTTGAGGTTGGGAAAGAGAGACCCCAAAAGTCTGAGGTCACAGACTTATGTCAAGAGGTGTCTCAAAAGAATTTGCAAACTTGAACTCATTTCCTAGTCAAGGGGCAAATTTTATTATAATTGTAATGCAACATTATAAGCAGGCTAAGTTCCAAAGAAATTAGCAAAGTCCTAAGAGAGGAGACCCCTCTATCCAACTTTCTATCATTGACACGATAATTCTATGGCCCAGAGGAGTGGTCTCTGCAATTTGGTTATCACTGACCAACAGATTATCTATCTGACAGTCAGCAATGAATTGAGGAGTGGCTTCAGAATTTTGTTCTTCCAGACCAGATTATCAGTCAGCTATGAATTGAGGAGTGGTTTATTCAGAATCAGACAGATTGTTATTCTTAGATTGGGAGTGTGGGAAATCCCTGAGGATTATTTACTTACTGTTAGAAAAGAAGCCCCCCCAAAAAAAATTAGAGGACCTCAAATGCTGTATTATATCATATGTGGTACTGTAACTGTGAGATCTTGCTGGATAATGAAGTTTTGTGGGGGGAGATGGAGTGGTCCAGAAGAATGCAGCTAATGGGCGACAAAGGGAGAATACCTGTCAAGTGGTGGGAGTACAAAGGTAAAAGGCAAGAGATGAAGACAGGAGTGGAAAATAGCAAAAATGGATGTAGATGATTATTTCTAGGAATGTGTCAATAAAGGGTATGGTAGGGCCAATGGAAGGGTTTTTTGTTTATTTGTTTGCTTGCTTTTTTAAAGATGGGATAGACCTGATTATATTAATAAAACAAAAGAAAACTGTGTGGGTAGGATGAAAAGCTGCTTAGTGAAAGAGATAGAGGGAAAGTCTATGAATGTCAGGAGGAAATAAGAATACCACCTCCTGGCTCAGTGTGTCAGGAACATGAAAAAAGGAGTAGCTAGCACTGGAAAGTCTGTGTGGACAGCAATGCTACATCTTCAAGAAGAGCTAGATTTCCACTGCAATCTGTGCTTCTGAATTTTATTCAGGTTTTTTTTTTTTAAATTAGAGTTTAATATTTTAAAAATACATTTGATCGCTGTTGTGATTTTATCTTTCTAAATAGTCCTGGGACATAACTGAGAGTCTGGCTGTCTCATTCCTTTGTTGTGTTGTTGTTGTTGTTGTTGCTCTGTTTTTTTTGTCCAGCAAAAACAGAAGAAAGAAGTTGTTTATGTTCTTGAAATGTGACCCACTTCTCCCCTCTCTTCGTCTGTCTTGGGGCCAAGTTTTTCCCTTAGAGATACATAAGCAGCTCCTTAGAGGATTTCTTAGCTTTCAGTAACCTCCCTGCATAAGGATAAGGTGGAATCAGGCCAATTAAAGTTCCTAGAGTTTATATTTCGAATAAATTTCCAAGGGAGGTGGGGAGAGGAAGGAGAAAGGGATGAAGGGGGACAGAGAGGGAGGGAGAGGAGACACCCACACCCACACAGAAAGACAGACGCAGAGATGGAGAGAGAAGAGACAGAAAAAGAGAGGTAGACACAGGGAGAGACAGAGAAAGACAAAGATAGACAAAGAGAAAATTGGGAGTGGGGGTAGGAGAGGGAAAAGTTATTTTTGAACTTCCCATAAAGGATATGATTTGATTCCATTACTAAGCCAGCTTAATTGGTACCAGCTTAATAAGATACAAAGCCTATTTGTGTTGCTAAGAAAGAAGATCTTTTATAGAAACACTTCTAGCAGATAAATTGTCTGAATTGTGGGTTCTTTATACAAGAGAGGAGCAATAGATACTTCAAGAAAATTTTTTCTATAACTTCCTATATTTTACTAAAATATCACATAGCATATATACTTAGCATTTTAATACAAATTCAAGTTGCTTACGAGTACTATATTAGATGCATTTATTATATATCTCAATCCAATTTATATGCAGTTTTAATATATGTAAGTATAAGGATAGGAAAAAATTAGCAGTTTTTTGCAAGCCAAAGCACCTGCCTCCCACATTCATACAAGACAGAAACTTTTACATTCAAATCTTGATGTTAAATATCTTCTATTTTTAGCTACATTCAGAACACAGCTTCAAAGCCCTAATGCTATGGGGAAAACAGGGCAGAATAAGATATAATTATAGCATTCGAATGCACATTATGGAGTTGATTTTTAACAGGTTTGGTGTGGGAGTGTGCTCAGGTGGATGCTCAGTAAATGCTATTTTGTGATGATGGAACACCATTTCCTGGCTGAGTCTGCTGCTTTTCCCTTGTGCTTTAGGAAGTGGGCAGCCAGTGAATAGACATTATTGAGAGATTACAGGATATATAGCATTATAAAAGGTTTTATTAACTTTACAAAAGGCACATCAAATAAAACCAGGATCAAATACATTTTGCTATAATAATGATAGTTAACATTTATAGGAACATTTGAAGGTTTATAAAATGCTTTACATATTTTATTTGACCTTCACAACAGAGAAAAAAATTTTTTTTTGAGAGATTATCCCTATTGTGTTAAAATCGTATCTTGTTCTGGTCCCCCTGGCCAGGTTTCCATTCTAGTCAGTATATAAATTTATAAATAGCTAGAATGATAAGGGCAATAACAGGAAATAAGATTGCAGAGGGAAACCTGGAAATGAGAAAGAGAGACATATAGAGACAGAGACAGAGAGAGATAGAGATAAAAACAGAGACAGAGAGGGGAGAGATAAAGAGACGGAGAAAAACAGAGGGGGAGAGGGTTGGATAGGAAAGGAGAGAAAGAGGGAAGGAAGGGCGAAAGAACAGAGAGAGAGGACAGAGACATGAAGAGAAAGGGAGAGAATAGAGAGGGGACAGAGGAGACAGAAAAAGAAAGAGACAGACAAACAGATTAAAGGAGCATAATTTATAAATTGTAATAAATATTTTCTCCAGCTTGTTTATTTTTATTTTTTCTCAATTACATATAAATAAAATTTTTTTAAACATTCATTTAAAAAAAATGTGAATTTAAAAGTCTCTCCTTTCCTCCTTTCCCCTTCTTGAGAAGACAAGCAATTTGATATAGATTATATATTTTCAGTTATACAAAATATATTTCTATATTTGATATGTTGCAAAAGAAAACCCAAATCAAAAGAGAAAAAAAGGAAAATAAAAATAGTATGTGTCAATCTGCATTCAGATTCCATCAGTTCTTACTTTGGAGGTAGATGGCATTTTTCATCATAAGTCCTTCAGAATTGTCTTGGATTATTGTATTGCTAGAATTAAGTCATTGATAGTTAATTGTATCTTATATTGTTGTATAAAGGAAACTTTTATTGTCCTGCCTCAGTTTCCTTAAATTGTTCTGCCTTGGTTGCTTGAATTGTTCTGCCTCAATCCCCCTGATTATAAACCCCCTTCCTGACCATTAGGACTGAGATAATTAGGGCTGGGAGTTCTGACCATTAGCATTCCATAGGCAGGTAAATTACTAAGAGATATACTTATATATCTCTTGTCCCAGAATTTTTGTCTCTTATGACTACCCCCCCTTCACTCCCAATTTATCAGAAAGAAGGAAACCGAGGCTAAGAGGTAAAGTGACTTGCCCAGGGTCTCACAACTATATAGGTCTGAGGTTGCATTCAGATTCCTATCATCCTTCCTGAAGTCAGAGATTCTATTACACCACCTAGTGACACATTAAAATGTAAGTCAGCTAAAATCTCTAGGATTGTTGCTTTAGTAGACAGGTAATCCTGTCTATTAGCAGCTGAGACACTGAATTGCAATTGTAAAGTAGAAAATGTTTCCCAAATTTTATTTTATTATTTTTATTATTATATCTTTTTATTTACAAGATATGTACATTGGTAATTTTTCAGCATTGACTCTTGCAAAACCTTCTGTTCCAACTTTTCCCCTCCTTCCCCCCACCCCCCTCCCCTAGATAGCAGGTAGACCCATATTTGTTAAATACAATATGTTTACATATCCATACAGTTATTTTGCTGCACAAGAAAAATCAGACTAAGACATAAGGTAAAAATAACCTGGGAAGGAAATAAAAAATGCAAGCAGACAAAAACAGAGGGAGTGGGAATGCTATATTCATACTCTTTTCCCATAGTTCTTTTGCTGGGTGTAGTTGGTTCTCTTCATTATTGAACAAATGGAACTCATTTTGTTCATCTCATTGTTGAAGAGAGCCACGTCCATCAGAATTGATCATCATATAGTATTGTTGTTGAAGTGTATAATGACCTCCTGGTCCTGTTCAAATTTTATGATACTTGAAGGTAATTTCATACTAATTCCTTCTCCCTCCTCCCTTTGGAGTGGTTTGTGGCATTTTATTTTATTTTTTAATTAATTTTGAACTAAAATACATATAGACAAATTTCCACATATAGAGCACAACATAAAAAAAGAAGATTCACTGTAAGACCATCTCATCTCAAGCATTTCTTAGGTACCTAATATGTACATCTTACTGGCACCCCCTTATGAAGATAAAAATAAAAGCAGTCCCTATACTCAAATAACTTCTATTTAGAGGAGGGGGGGACAGAAAACAACAGGTAGACCTTTATATCAAATAGATGAAATATGATTAAAGAAAAAGGAACAAACATGCTGACAATCACAGGAAAATTTGAGGAGGGAGATGGTGACATTCAATTGGAGTTTAAAAAGAGAGGACTTGTAGTCTAAATGGGAATTGCATTTTTTTCTTGCTCTCCCCTGGTAAAAAGCTAAGAAACATCAAAAGATCCAAGTGGGCAAGGAAGAAGATTCAGAAGGACAGAAAAAGAGTGGAAAGGAGGGATCTAGTTAATTTGCCAAGTGAACAATGGATTGCTCTGAATTTCGACTTTTTGTTTGTTATTTGTCCTTGTTCTCCGGGAGGACCATGACATCAGGGAGGTGATTCCATGACATGCAAATGACTTAAATTTAAGTGAGGGAGGGCTGGGCAAGATCACCTGCCTCACTTTTCCTTCCACCACCATCTGGATCCAGTGGCCAGGATGATGTGAATGCAGTAGGAGACCTAGGGATTTTTAAACTAAGGTCTTTAAAAAAGGTCTCAGTGTAGAAGTTAAATACATAAGAGATTCTTTCATTTTTAGTTTTGATTGATAAGGGGGGAGGGGAAAGAATTTTTTTTTTTTAATCTAATATTGTGACTCCTCTTGATCAAAGTTCTGTATCAGTTCTTTAGGGATTGCCTACAGAATAAATTCTGTGCCCAAGGATGAGGATAATTATAGCTAACCTTTAAGTAGTACTTACTGTGTGCTTGGCCCTGTACTTAGCACTCTAGGATGATTATCTCTTGATCAGATGCCTCTATTTCTTCACCATTCATTATCTCCTCAATCTCCTCTGACCTCAGTACTGTACTCAAACATCTTTCTCAAAATGACTTTATTATCAGCAAATCCAGTGGTGATCTTTTTGTCCTTTCTGAGGCATTTAAAATCATTAATCACTCCCTCCTTCTGAATGCTTTTTGGCCTTCGACTTCTCAAATGTCTATTCTCTAAATGATCCTTTACTTTCTAAAAATTTCTTTTTTATTGTGAACTTGATATCAACAAAGAGGAATATTTCAAGATACAAAGAAAAAATAATGGGATTGTACAAGAAACTGTGAACTTCTATTATGTATAATTTATTTAGATTAAATTATAAACTCCTTGAGAATAGGGATTAAATTTTTGCCTCTTTAAAATCCTGAGTATTTAGCACAGTGTGTGGCGCGTTGTAGGTATTAATAACTATTTGATGAAAATATTGATGATAGATTTTTTTTACTATATGTAGTTTATTGTTTTTTAATATAATTGATGTGCCATTTTCAACACTGTCTTATTTATATTCCCTTTTGAACTTCTACTTTCTTTTTTTAAATTTTTAAATGATTAATACTTTCTTCATTTCTCACTTTTTCCTATCATTATCATTGTTTCCCCCACAATTCTCTTCCTCCACATTAAACTCTTCCCTTGGGTAGTCACAAAAAATGAATTCCCAAATTGGCTGACTCTGAAAATGTGTGTCTCATTCTGTACCTAGTTTATAGTCTCCCTGCAAAGAGTGGGAGAAGCATGGCTCAACAGTAGTTTTCTGGAATCTTGATTTTTACATTAATCATAGTTCTAAAATCTTTCAGAGTTTGTCTTCAAAATGTTGTAGGTCACATAAATTCTTCTCTTGATTCTGATCATTTTCCTCTGCATCAATTTACATAAGTTCATTATATTCATATATTATAAACTCCAGCATTATGCAATTGATATATACTTACTCTGTTTCCAATTCTTTGCTACAGAAAAAAGTAATTGCTGTTACCCTTTGCCTTCCCAATACCATTATTAGATCTATATCCCAAAAGAGATTAAAAAAAAAAAAAAGGAAGAGGATCTATGTGAACAAAAATGTTTATGGCAGCTCTTTTCTGGTGACAAAGAATTAGAAACTGAGGGAATGCCCATCAATTAGGGAATGGCTGAACAGTTTGTGCTAGGTGATCATAATAGAATACTATTGTATTTTAAGAAGTGATAAGCAGGATTCTCTTAGAAAAAAACCTGGAAAGATTTCCAGGAGCTGATGCAAAGTGAAATGTACTGTGTCCAAAGTAACAACAATATTGTAAAATTATCAGCTGTGAATAGCTCTTCTCAACAATACAGTGATCTAAGATAGTTCTGAAAAACTTAGGATGAAAAATGCTATCCATTCCCAGAGAAAGAACTGATGGTATCTAAATATAGATTGAAGCAAATTTTTTAAGATTTCCTTAATTTTCTTGAGTTTTTTTGTTTGTTTTCTTTCACAACATGATTAATAATGGAAATTCTTTGCATGACTACACATGTGTAATCTTAAAAAATAATTACTATTAATTTATACACATACACATTTAGCCTAGTTTTATTTAAAAGATATTAAAAATGTCCTCAAGGTCTGATTGGCTCAGAAGACCACCGAAAGACCCAGGTTATTGGTATCACTTCTGGCTCTCTTGAGTACAAAAGAGTCAGCAGGAGCTCTGGCATCTGCTGATGCTTGGCTAGTGGACCACAAATGATCAAGTCAGGCAGAAGAGATTTGTTCAATTGAATCAACATGGG
Source organism: Sarcophilus harrisii (assembly GCF_902635505.1). Taxonomy (NCBI): domain Eukaryota; kingdom Metazoa; phylum Chordata; class Mammalia; order Dasyuromorphia; family Dasyuridae; genus Sarcophilus; species Sarcophilus harrisii. Next base: position 75,076,891 of record NC_045430.1, read on the forward strand.
ATATTTGCAGTGCATATTCTTGTTGAATATCTTAATCTTCATGTGGCTAAAAAAATCTCCCCTTTTGTTAACCATTAAATGACCTATGAGTATCTCCTCTTGTTTCTGTATTGAATAAAAATGACCAGGGGCCTGGATTAAGTCAGGACTAGTCTAGAATAAATAGTGTTCACTGTATTTCACAGTTTAGCGAATTTTTCAAAGTTACCTTCCAGAATGTTACAGCTTCACCAGCACTACATTAATGTGCCTGTCCTCCCACAACCCCTCTATCAATTGTCTTTTTTTTTCTATTTTTGTCATCTTTGAAGATTTGATAGATGTAAGGTGGAATCTCAGAGTTGTTTTAATCATCATTTCTCTTGTTATTAATCATTTGGAACATTTTTATATGACTTGATAGTTTGTTTTATTTCTTTTGAAAATGTTTTGCTCATTTCTTTTGATTATTTGTCTACTTGTTAATGACTCTTGTTTATATCTATCTATCTCAATTCCCTCTATATTGAGGTTTGAGTTTTATTAGAGAATTTTATTACAAAGATTTTTCCCAGTTAAAAAAATCTTTGCAGCAGGTTTCTCAGATAACATTCTCATTTCTCAAATGCACAGTGGACTGAGCCAAATTTATCGGAATAAAAGCTATTCCCCACTTGATAAATGGCCAAGTAATATGAACCAACAGTTTTCAGAGAAAGAAATCAGATAGAAATCAAGAGATAAATAAAAGAGAAAAGGGACCTATATACAAAAATATTTATGACAATCCTTTTTGTGGTGACAGAGAATTGGAAACTGATTTAGAAGCTCCACCAATTGTGGAGTAGCTTAATAAGTTATGGTATATGAATGTGATGGAATATTATTTTGTTGAAAAAAATTATGAAAGGGATGTTTCAGAAGAATCTGGGAAGATTTATATGGACTAATGCAAAATGAAGTGAGCAAAAACAGAGAACAACTTACACAGTAAAAGCAATATCATAAAGACAATCAATTGTGAAAGATTAGTAACTAATCAATAGAATGATCCACCACACTTCCAAAGGACTCATGACAAAAAATTCTTTTCACGTTCAGATAGATAAATGATGGGTTTAGAATGCAGATTGATACATGTTTTGGGTTTTTTTTTTTTTTTTTGGTAACATGCAAACTATGTTAATGCAAAATGTTTTGCATGACTTCATATGTGTAATAAGTATTGTATTTTTTGGCCTTCTCAATAGAGAGGAGAGGGGTTAAAGTGAGGGAGAGAATTTGGAGCTAGCATCTACTAATTCCTTCTTCAAAGTGTTCCTAATATTGAGAAGAGGCTTTTTGTGTAATCTGTAAGTTTTTGAATTCTCTCATTTCTTCTTGCTGAGCCATATATCCCATGAAGCAAAGAATAAAATATATGTCATATAAATGATTAATCACATAGGACAATAAATAAAAGTGTCCAATAATAGTTAACACAAGTTCTATAGGGTTTAGAGGAGGGAGAAGTCATTGTGACTTTGGAGGAGGTCAAGAAAAGAGGTCAAAGTAGAAAGTAGTCCCTGAAATTTAGTTCATACCTGAATTATACCTGAAAAAGGTTCTAGTAGTATGGGGAAGAAGAGGTATAATAAAAAAGATGTGTATTCAAGGGACCCTATAGGTCCCTTTTCTCTTTTATTTATCTCTTGATTTCTATCTGATTTCTTTCTCTGAAAACTGTTGGTTCATATTACTTGGCCATTTATCAATCAGATTTGTATTCAAGAAATAATTGCTGTTAATAGTGATCAGTCATACCTTCCTTTCATAGGAATAATTTTTCTTTTTTTTTTTTTGTGGCATCCTATAGAAATTTATGGGTGGCTAGGCAGTGTTGTAAATAGAATATTGGGTTTGAAATCAACAAGAGTTATCTTTGTGAGTTCAAATCTAGCCTCAGATACTTACTAGCTGTGTGGTCCTGGGCAAATCACTTAACCCTGTTTGCCTTGGTTTCCTCATCTGTAAAATGACCTGCAGAACTGTGATGAATGAAAAACCCCAAAAGACAAAGTTTGGGGGTAATTAATCTATTTACATATTTATTAGGCTGGCTAATGATCAATAAATTGCTGATCAGTAATATCTCTCAACAATCAAAGATCCCTGGTGGTTTAAATAGGTTTGTAAAAGGGAATGATCCTGACAAGTGAAAATTAACCTTGATTGGTGGACCTTTAATTGAGGAAATGGGCTTGAAGTCTTCAATTCCTCTTGTTGAGAACATGGCCTGATCATGAGGCTTGGCCACTTCCAGAAATCTAGACAGTGCAATACTACTTACACCACTATGGTTGGTTTTCTCCTTCATGAACAGGGTCATCTTAAACTCAAATGAGGACTACAAGGACAGGGCTCATTTCCTCTGGGTAAGAACTTGTCTAGATTGGATTATGTTTATATTCTAAACAGAAATGAGGTCTCTTAGTTGGATGGGTTTCTGCCCAAGATTGAAGAGCATACCTTGAAATCTAGGACAAGCTCATCCATCAACCATGTCCCTCAAGGATTGACTTTTTACAAGAGCTGGGTCTGAAATGAGGAAATTGAGGATAAAAGCCTTGATCTCAAATTAATAATTGGTTATTAATATGATAGTAAAATAATAATTTCTCTCAGAAAGAAATGTAAATCAGAAAACTCCAAATGGGATCATGAAGAGTTAGACAGAACTGATAAACTCAAAAACAACAATAGAAATGTACATTTTATGTAATGAGCTATCAGCTCATGATTATGAGAAATTCCGTTGAGTGCAAGATTTAAGATACTCTGAAAGGGAAAATAGAAAGTGGAGTGGTAAGTTTTGGGGGGAATTATGTACAACCTGGACCTTTGATTTCATTGCTATAGGGAAGTTCTTGTATGGGAACTTCCACCATCAATTCGGTTCAGCAACTTTTCTGTAATTTATAGTCTTGAGGATTTGTCTGGGGATACTGCAAGTTTAAGTGACTTGCTTGAACCCAGATATTTCTACCAATATTATACCACCCTTTTTCTCTGAGGTATGATACTTAACATATAAAATGTATTTATATTTTGCAAAGCCTTATTTCTCACTTTTCCTCATGTTTTATTATGTATATATTGTATGTTTAATTCAATACAATGATAGGAAATGTGACATGAATTTTCTCCCTTTCCTGAGTAAACATTCTTTTCAGGTAAAAGAAATTCCTTTTAGGCTCTTACCCATTTATTGAGTAACCTGGTTCTCTTTGTTTGTTGTTTTTTTACCTTTTAATTTCTGTACTTAGAATGTGTAATTCTGTATCTTGTTTTCAATTTATAGGTACCATCAGGAGGACTATTCAGTAGTGCCCAGTGCCTCAACTCTGGATCACTGCTGTGAGCGTAAAAAGCTTCGTGATAGTGATCAGCAAGCCTTTCGACCCTTGCCCATCCCTTCAGAGAGGAACTGTTTATCTACTGTAATCACTGGCGTCTCAGGCAATAGTCTTTCATCGGTGACTAATCAAACAGAAAGTATTCTATCCTGTGCAGCAAACAAAAAGGAATATCAGACACTATCAGATCAGAAAAACTCTCAGAGTGAAATCCAATTCAAATTTAGTGGGAATGAAAATGACTTCTACTCTGGAAATGTCTCCAATAGCATTATTTTACCTTGCAACCCAAATCTGGAGAAAAAGGAGGCTGAGCTTCATTTATATATTATTTCTACTTCTTCATCCATTTTTCTACACTTAAAAAGTTCATGGAATAATTACATCTTAGTAAGTGCTCTCTACTATGTTTTACTGCTTTTTCAGTATACTGGTATCAGGACAATAAAGCAGATTATTAATTTGGGCAAAATATTGCTGATAGTATTTAACTTCTTAAAAGGTTCACTTGCCAGAAGGAAATAGGTGGGCTTTTGAATAGTTACTATAGAAGGCTACAAGCAAATTTAAATTTTCTTTGACAATGCAGATAAAATATTTCATCTATTTGAAATCTCTCTGTAAAAGTAGTTTGTGTGTGTGTGTGTGTGTGTGTGTGTGTGTGTGATGGTCCCCTCTGACAGTCTGGACCCCTTCGTAGGATAATGTTTTTAAATATGCAAAATAAAATATATAGGATTATATTATCAAAAATATATATGTGTGTGTACATCTACATACATAGTCATAAACACCAAAATCATAGATTCCTTCCTCAGTATATCTGGGGGACAATGGACCTGTTGATTAAAAATGCTCCCATAACATTAATACATGTTTTGCATCTGAAAAAGGTTCTAGGAATATGGGAAGAGAGGTATTGAGTATATTGGGGTGATTACCATTGATGGTGATCAATCTTAAATTCCTTTTATATGAATAATTTTTCTTTTTGAGATTTCAAAGAGTTTAAGCCCATTTGTGTATATGTTTAAAAAAAAATAATACAATACTTAATTGTTCAGTCATTTTCCAGTCATGTTTGACTCTTTGTAACTCTGTTTGGTAGTTTTCTTGGCATAGATACTGGAGTAGTTTTTATTTCCTTCTCCAGCTCCTTTTACAGATGAGGAAATTGAGGCAAACAGATTAGGTAACTTGCTCAGGATTAACAGGTAGTAAGTGTCTAGGGCCAGATTTGAACATAGGAAACTGAATCTTTCTGACTCCAGGCCTGGATGCTCTATTCATTGTGTGACCTAGCTATCCCTGAAGAATACTTATAGAAGGTCCTAAACATGACTAGGGAAAAACCTGAATTTTTAGAGCACAATAAAATTGGATGAGTGATTTTCAGATTCTGAACTTTGGAATTTTTCTTTTTATATTAAAATTTTATTTTTTTAGTTACATGTAAAAAAAACATTTTTTTGGTTTATATTTGTAATTTTTTTTTATATTTTCTTATGAATCAAGTTGGGAGAGATAAATTAGAACAAAAGGGAAAAACCACAAGAAGAAAAATAAAACAGAAGAAAAGAAAAAGAAAGTGAGCATAGCATGTGTTGATTTACATTCAGTCTCCAATAGTTCTTTCTCTGAATTCGGATGGTATTTTCCATCCATTGTTTATTGGGATTGCCTTGGATCATTAAACCACTAAGGAAAACTAAGTCTGTCATAATTCATCATCGCACAGACTTGCTGTTATATATAACGCTTTCCTGTTTCTGCTTGTTTTGCTTACCATCAGTTCAAATAAATCTTTCCAAACCTTTCTAAAATCAGCCTGCTCATCATTTTTTTAATAGGATAATAATTTTCCATAACTTTCACATACCATAACTTATTCAGCCATACAACTAATGGGCATTTACTCATTTTTCCAATTCTTTGCCACCAAAAGAAGGGCACCTACAGACATTTATATATATATATATATATATATATATATATATATAAATGTCTGTAGGTGCCCTTCTTTTGGTGGCAAAGAATTGGAAAAATGAGTGGGTATACAGAGATAGTTCTTTGGGCATAGTACTTTGGAACTTTTCTAGGACCAGATATAGTGGAAATAATTTGAGAAAGCTTTCCTCCTTTTCCATTACTTCTTGAACTCCCTCAAGGCTTAACTTATGAATAACTTATTATGCTGGGATCTTCTGGAATCTCTCAGCTGTTCATGCTTTCTCTTCTCCCCTAATTATTATGTATTTCTTTTATCTTTATCACTATCTTTTCTTTTGTGTCTGCAGTCCAAGGTCATTAGGACATAGAGAAGGCCTTTAAAAATGTTCTCTCTCTCCCTCTCCTTCCCTTCCTCCCTCTTTCTTTCCTTCTCCCTTTCTCCTTCTCTCTGTCCATCTCTCCCTTCTTCCTTCCCTCTCTTCCTCTATCCCTCCTTTCTATTCTCTCTCTCTTTATATATATATAAAATTTTACATATATTTATATATATTTATTTTTAAATATAAATATATTTACAAATGTTTTATATATATATATATATATAAAGTTACATATATAAAGCATGTGTGTAAAGTTTTTGTGTGTCTGTGTACCCCTTTTAGAATTCAGCAAATTTGCAGTCATTGAGATGTAAATGTGTTGAAGTTGAACCCATTTCATATGGAAAAAGATGGATTATTCCACACCTTGTACAATAAAGATTTGATTTTGTGTTTGCATATGAAAAGGAAGCAAAACTCCTACTTACCCCCAGATTACTTCCATGCCCTTTCCCCAGGTACTCATTTGCAGAGACCAACAGTAACATCTTAGATGAAAAAAAAAGTTGTGGGGAGGGGGGGCCTACAAACTCCAGAGACACATAGAAATTATTGGGTAAATGACCATTGTAGCCACAGCTTGCAGAGATGAAGGTTTAGAAAATACACCGGATTGTCATCCGGTCACCATAAATTAGGGTAAGGTCTTTCTCACTGAGGTTTTTCATACCCCTGAATCAAGAAGAGTGGTCTAAAGGTTAAAACTAACCTCTGCTCTCCTACCTCCTGCCTAAGAAATGACAAATATCAAGGCAGGAACCCTGAGTGTGGATGGGTGATTGAAAAAGCTTCTACTAGTCCAGAGGTAGGGGTCCCTACTTTTCCTTGGAAGAGTTCAGCTGAATTTGAAGTTAGTGGAATAGAGCTACCATTGAGAAGCAAGCCAAGGGAGCAAAAAAGAGAATCAATTTATTTATTAAAGAGGTTTTCCTCTATGAGAAGCAAATCTAGCTGAGCAATTGGCCTAGTGTAGTGACAATGCTGGAATAGTAATTTCTATGGCCACATTTTCCTCACCACCATTGTATTTTGTTTGTTGCTACTCTCACTCTCTCTCTGTAGGTGTGTATTTGTGAGAAAGTATGTCTAAGGTTTATGGGGAAGATTTTTTTGTTTTGTTTTGTTAACTACTGTTCTTGATATGCTCTTTGAGTAAATATGTTTTCTAAGAACTAAGTTTAATGATTGTTTATGGAAATCACACTGGTGGGATCTTATGGATTATAGTTTTAAAAGAGTATTGTCATATCAGTGAACCCTGATTTCCTTTTGGAGACTCAACTGGTGAATGTGAATGAAAACTAGATGAGTATCCCAGAGGGAATTCTATAATATGGTCACTCTGTTCAACATAGATTTAGGAGCCGTATGCATTTGCAAAGACTCATTAGAGAGATTTTTCATCTTGGACTCTCCTTCTAGGATATTCTAGTTTTACAGAGAAAAATTAGCATACATTTAACTTGTTTTAGACTATAATTGGACAGTTTTCTGGTGTTACTTTTAAAAGGTAATTTTGTATGACTGAATGTTTAAATGCTATCTGTTGTATTATTGCATTCATTACAAGTCTGAAGCCAATGACCTTGTGTACATTTTATCTCCCTAATATGGATGTGGCACTCCTGGAACATTGGTGTCTTGTTATCCATCACACAAAGGACTTCTATGTAGAAGTGTGGCACATGACTTAAGAAATAAGAATACTGAGAACATTTTTCAAGATGCAATCTATTCTTTCAAGAGATATGAAAATACTCATTGAATTATATAAAGGGAAATATCATACTTTGTTTTCTTTAAATTTTCTAAGGATGTAAATTTTTCTTTTTCTTTTTTTAAATAACTTTTTATTAACAGAACCCATGCCAGGGTAATTTTTTACAACATTATCGCTTGCACTCACTTCTGTTCCGATTATTCCCCTCCTTCCCTCCACCCCCTCCCCCAGATGGCAAGCAGTCCTATATATGTTAAATAGGTTACAGTAGATCTTAGATACAATATATGTGTGCAGTTCTCTTGTTGCTCAGGGAGAATTAGATTTAGAAGGTATAAATAACCCGGGAAGAAAAACAAAAATGCAAGCAGTTTACATTCATTTCCTAGTGTTCTTTCTTTGGGTGTATCTGCTCCTGTCCAGGATGTAAATTTTTCTAAAATTCTTGGTAAGATAAGAATTTCACAAAGCACTTAGAAACTGATTTAGGCATCTCACAGAAGATAAAAGAGTTAAAACTCTATCAGTCATTGAGGACACATCTGGAGACAAATAACCATGACTAATCTAGAAGAAAAAGTCCAAGATTGGGAATAGGTACAGATGTCAGTCACCATAACTTACAATGAATTATACACATACATTGGAATCATGGGCCTAAGATAAAACTTTTCTCAAGAGGAGATCCATGATCTTCTAGGGAAAAATATGAAATGTCTGGGTGAGAAATAGGGCCAAAGCATTACATTACTGACATATTTTCCATGGCGTCCCACTTCCACAAAATTCCCATTCTAGGAGATGTGGGGCAGTGGATAATTGAACACTGATCCTAGAGGCAGCTCCTGTCACAGATTCTTAGCCTTGTCATCTTGAGCAAGTTACTTTACCTTTGACTCACTCAGTTTCTTCATCTTTAAAATAGGGATGATAATAATAATACCTACTTCCTAGAATTGTTGGGATTATAAAATAAAACATTTGTCAAGTACTTTTAAAACATTAAAGTACTATATAGCTATAATTATCATGATCTTTATTACTGCAAGCATTCTTGCCATAAGACTTCAAGTGTCAATCTTCAGATGTTATAAAATTCCAAAAGCAGATAGAACCATTCACTGGAAGAAGCCTAGGGGTCAAAGAATGACTCAAATAATTTATTATAGGTAGCTTACATTCTTATGGGGGAGAACGCAAGTACATCTGTCTGTCCATCTATCTGTTCTTCATCATCATCATTTACCAACCAATCATCTATCATCTTTCTATGTTTATATGAATATATTTATAATTTGTCTATCAATTATTTAGCTATCATTTATCTACCTACCTATCAGTAGATAGGTATATACCTACCTATATGTGTATATAGAATAAATATAAAGAGAATAGATGCCAGTAAATCCACAGGAGTTAAATATAAGGTAGATTGTACTAAAAGTCAAAAAATGCAGAAAGGTTTCATATAGAAGATGCATCTTGAAGGAAGAGATTCTGTGAGGTAGAAGTGAAAAGGGAGGGTATTAAAGGCACAAGTGAGAGAGAAGGCACCTTTGTAATTTTTTAGCTACAAAGGAGAGGGTGGAGACATATGGTTGACAATGCTGTGCCAAGGAGTATATATTTTCTTTGGCAGGTGGTAAAGAGCCTCTGAAAATTTTTGGGCAAGGGAATGATGGGATCACACTTGTTTTGCATGGAGATTATTTGAATTGGAATGGACTGGAAAAGGGAGAGGAATTTGGGCCAAGGAGACTTAAACTCTGGAATAATTTGGAAATCTTTTGAAATTGGATAGATTTTCATCTATTAGGGATAGGAAATTAGTTCTGAAAATTATAAATTCATAAGAAGTTTATTATTAAATAATATACTAATACAATTATAATAAAATACTATTATGACATAATAACTTGTTATGAAATATTGATAATGAAACTATAAGAAATTTATTGTTAGATAATATGATATATTATCTCATAATATATGACAATAAATGGATAAATAGTGATCCATAATAGTTTATTATTAAATAATTTGTAATGATAACAAAATAGCATAATAAGAAGTTTATAGCTAAATATGTCCTAATTCTACTTTTTTCCCTCCTGTTCTAGAAAGCTACCCTCTTGCAAGATCCACTGTATGCTAGCAAGTTCAAATCTACAACTGGATGTCAGAAGCCATATAGGTATGGCTATAATAGCTTCAGTATAAGATTAAAATTTTTTATTAAGTGGAAAAAGTCTATGTGTACAACAGCTATGATCCCTCTCCCTCCCTCCCTCCCTCCCTCTCTCTCTCTCTCCTCTCTTCTCCTCTCCTCCCTTCCTCTTCCCTCTCTCTCTCTCTCCCTTCCTTCTTCTCTTCTCTTCTCTTCTCTTCTCTTCTCTTCTCTTCTCTTCTCTCTCTCTCTCTCTTTCTCTCTCTCTCTCTCCCTCTTTCTCCTTTCTTCCCTCCTCTCCCTCCCTCTCTTTCTTCTCTCCCTTCCTCCCCCATCTCTCTCCCTTTCTCCCCCCTCTCTCCCTCTCTTTCTCCTGTTCTAACCCTATCAGCATGTACTGAACTAAAGATTCTTTACTATCAATGAACTTAGCAGCACTGATAGAATGGAATCACTTGAACACTATACCTTCGTTCTGGATCTTTTCAGAAGTGACTTCATCTTCATGGCAATACCCTGTGGTTTCTGCCTTAAATAGGGAAAGTACTTGTTTAAAACTGTTACCTTTGGAAGGAGGCTTGCCTCATGTTTTATGTGAGATTCCTAAATTCCAAATTTCAATAAATTCAGAGTTAAATGGCCTTCAGAAATTGTCTGGTCACTTTATAAATGAGGAAACTGAGTCCCAGAGAAGTTGTCACAAGGTCAATTGGTTGGTTGTTGTCTTTCATTCTCAAAGAGGACTGAAATGACTTCATTATGTTAGAAGTGAGTTACAGTGTATCTGACTGTGGCTGATCAGACTAACACAAGCTTGGTTGGAATACTCTGCCATACATTGGACACAAATAGTCCATGTGAATATTTTGGGTACCTTTTCTAATTTTGTGCATCTCATATTTCCTCTGGGTTAATTCAATTCCGGTTTGCTCAGAGAGTACAGCATCTTCTCTGATGAGGACATACCATGCTGGGTGGTCCTGTGCCAGTGTTTCCCATATCATACAGTCAATTCTGAAGTTCTTAAGAGAGACCTTGAGAGTGTCTTTGTATCGTTTTTTCTGACCACCTTGTGAGCACTTGCCCTGTGTGAGTTCTCTCGCACAGAGAGAGGCAGGTGTACATTTGGCATTTGAACAATGTAGCCAGCCCAACCAAGTTGATTCTATGAAGTAGAGTTGGAATGCAGTTTAGTTCCAGAAAGGACTTCCGTGTCTGATATCTTCAGATATCGTCAGGTGATCGTCAGATGATCGTCAGAATCTTCCTAAGACAATTCAAATGGAAGCGATTTCAGTTTCCTAGTATGGTGCTGGTATACTGTCTAGGTTTCACAGACATACAACAGTGAGGTCAGTTGTAGACCTTTAGTTTGGTAGTCAGTCTAATAGAATTATTAGATTCTCCCCACTTTCCTTGGTCATAAAGATAGTAAATGGAAGAGTTGAGATCTGGAACTAATCCCCAAGGTAGCATACTGTTATACAACAATTCTTAAACTTTTAGAATCCCTTTATGTTCTTAAAAATGATTTGAGGAACCCAAGGGACTTTTGTTTATGTGGGCTATATTTAATACCATATTAGAAGTGAAAAAAGCCACCATAATATTATTATGAAAATAGACTTGACTTTGTGGATTCCTTGAAAGAGTCTTGAGGGTACTTCTGAGAGTCCCCAAATCAGACTTGGATAATCACCATTATGTATATTACCTTGCGATTTGATTCAAATGTTGGTTTAGTCTTTACTGGCCAATTATTTCACATCTATAAATCTCAATTTTTTCATTTATAAAATGGACATCTTTAGGCTTATAATAACCTTTTCAGGGAGTCACTATGAGACTTTTCCCATATACTTTAAAATGCCTTGAGTTATTATTGTTATTAATAAAATTACAGGGTAATAGAAAGATGCATAATATTTATATGAAGTGCTTTGAACTTAAATAGATAAGGTGGCACAATTGGTGCCACTTTGGTGGTACAATGAATAAAATACTAGATCTGGGAGTCAAGAAGACCTGAATTCAAATCTGATCTCACCTGCTTACTAACTGTATAACCCTATATGACTTAACTCAGTGCCTCAGTTTTCTCCTCTGTAAAATAAAAATAATATTTGTACCTACCTCCCAGGGTTGTTGTGAGGATGAAATGAGATACTCATAAAGAACTTTGTAAATCTTTTTTTTTAAGTTTTGAAAATAAAAAACTTAAAAAAAAAAGTTTCTGAGTAATCAATAACCAATTTATTAATTAAGCTAGTCAGCAATCAATAAATTGATAGATAGTGGTTTCTCTCAGTAATCAAAGACAATTAATGGAGAACCTGAAAGTTTTAAATAACTCTTCTTATAGGGAATTCCTTGACAATTGAACATCAACCCTGATTGATGGGCATTTACTGAGGAGGTAGGTTAGAAGTCTTTAGGGTCTCCCTAAATGTGATTTGATCATGAAACTCTGTCACCTCCAGCAATCTGAAACCAGGAATTCTATCTCCATTTAGATAGTCTATCTCCATCTGGTTTTTTTTTTTTTTTTCCTTTGTGAACTGGGTCACTCTAAACTCTAAAGTAGGAGTACAAAGATAGAACTTCCCTCCCCCCCCCCCCCCAGAGTAAGAATTCATCCAGACTAGATTTTGTTTATACTCTAAATAAAAATTAGGTTTTCCAATTTGGTAGGGCTGTACAAAGAATGAAGAGCATGTTCCTTGAGGGCTGGGAGCAATCTTATCAATCAGTCTTGCCTTTCAAAAGCTGACTTTAATACGAGCTGGACTTTAATGAGGAAATTGAGGAGAAAAAGTTCAATCCCAATTTAATAATCGGTTATTAGTATATAAATATAATAATAATTTCTCTCATAGTGAAAATAACTTCCCAGTATTAACATACATTAATCTTATATTTCAATGACCTCTGTTTTATTTAACAGTACCCATGTGTATCCAGATCTTTATATTGTGGTTATTTCACTCTTACCTCCAGGATTAGATGAAAGTCAGAAAAAATTCCTCATTAAGGGGATTCTGGATATGAAGAGCTAGATATTATTTATAGTTGGTTAGAAAGATAGCTGCTAGAAGAACCTGAGAGTTTACCCATCACTGGTCCTGAATTGTGAGAAACTTCTTATTGGTGATAATAATACATAGTATTTATATAACATTCTAAGGTTTGTTAAGCACTATACATATCATTTGATTTTATTCTCACCAGAACAGTGAAAAGGAGTTGTTATTGTTATCCCCATTTTAGAGATGAAGAAATTGAGGCACAAAGTCATTTGAAGTATCTCAGCCAGACTTCAAGTTGAACACTCTGATCCAGGAGTAATCCATGCAATCCGAAGCCTGGGGAGAGCCTTACAAGGAAAGGAATGGGGTCTCATACTTAAAGATAGTTCTGTCATATAAAGCAATAAGGACAATTTGCTACTCAGGAATTATTCAGGCTTCTGAAATCTGAAAGATGGTGGAGGGCTCTACCATTATGGTACTTCTTTTTAGTGGCCTATGAGAGTGAAGGGCAGACTATCCTCTCTTCCCCTATCTAAGTTGGACTGTCTTCTGTTTCACAGCCCCAATTCTACCCATTCTGTTTACTTAATTTATAGTTGATAATAAACTAAAATAATTGTTTAAATTGTTTTTGGGCAGCTAGTTGGGCCAGTACTGGACCTAGAGTTAGGAAAACCTAAGTCTTTCTAGCTATGTCTAGACAAGTCACTTAATCTCTGTTTCCATATCTGCAAAATGGGAATAGCATTACTTTTCAGGATTGTTTTGAGGATCAAATGAGATAAGTGCTTGCATAGTGCCTGGCATATAGTAAGCTCTTTGTAAATATTTGCTGTTATTAGTAGCAAATTTTTAGATATTATTATAATATGTAACATTGTTATAAATCCATCCTACTTAATTGTTTTGTTCCTAGTGAAAACTTTTCTGGGTGTGACTCTTACAATTTAAAACATAACAATTAAGTACATAAATATGAATTAATGCCAAATAGTGGCTAGTCATGGGATAAAGGGGGAATTAAAGAAAATCTTTCTGGAGCATCTTTTGGTCTTAAAGGGACCCAATATTCTCAGTTTGAATTCTCTGTCCATACAAAGAGGCTTTCTATGAAATTAACCAGCCACACTAAGTCCAAGGTCTCATGACCACCACAAAGCTTCTGCTGGAACCCAGTGGTCATCTGTTCCTCTCTTGCCTTTCTTCCAGCTTAGTTTTTCATCTCTTCGAATCTTTCCCCACAGCTCAGTTCAAAAGTTTCCTTTGGGCCAGTATAATCCTCCCTAGTCTGAAAACTGCATGATGCTTAAACTGAGAAAACTCCTTTTTGAAGATATTGGACTATAAATTAAAAGATCTCTAGCTCCTTTGCCTAAATTAGAGTTGACTCCTTTGGAACTGGGATTTATGTCAGGAGTGTCTCTATGACATTCTGAACTTTCTCGAATTTGTTTTCCCTATAGGTCTGAAGAGATGATTAAACTATTCAGCCAACTGAAATCTGAACTTTTTCTTAAAGACAATACATTAGGACGAATAGCCTGCTTAACTGCCAAACTTAAAGTAGCAGCTCAGAAAAACTTCATTTTCAGAAAGCTTTTCTGGAAAGTAAGTGATTTTTAAAAGTCTTTTTAAAATATTCATAAAATGTAGAACTTGAGGGAAACTTTCATAAACCTGTTATGGTAATCTGAAATTATATGAATAAATATTTGGATCTTTTTAGCACTACTTTTTATTTATTTTTATTTACTGGTATTTCCCCCCCAATTACATGTAAATATAAGTTTCAGCATTTATCTTTGTAAGATTTTGAGCTCCAAATTTTTCTTTCTTACTCCTTTCATTCTCCCTTCTTCAAGACAACAAGTAGTCTGATATAGGTTATACATATATAATCATGTTAAATATATTTTCACATTAGTCATGTTGTGAGAGAAGACTCAGAATAAAAGGGAAAACCATTAGAAAGAAAAAAAGACAAAAAAAAAAACCCCAGAAAAAATGAAAATAGTGTGCTTTGATCTGCATTTAGACTTCATAGTTCTTTCTCTGGAGGTGGTCAACATTTCCTGTCATAAATCCCTTGGAATTATCTTGGATCATTGCATTGCTGAGAAGAGCTAAGTCTATCATTAGTTGATCATCAGATAGTGTTGCTGATCTCTTTGGGATGCAGATCCAGCAGTAGTATTGCTGGATCAAAAGGTATGCACAGTTTTATAGCCCTTGTAGGTTAGCTCTACATTTTAAAAAATACATCTTACTGAATCTTCTTTTACACTGTCTAAATCTCCTCCTGTATATTGTTTTTCCTCCTCCCAGATAACCACTCCTTTAAAAAAAAAAGTGGAGGGGGAATTATTTTTAAAAAGAAAAGAGGAAGAGGGGGAAACATCAGTAAAGCAGATCAATACATATAAGAAACATTTGACAACATATGCAATGTTCCACATTATTGGATGCTAACTTCTGCAGAGATGTGAGGGAGGTGCATTCTCACATTTCTTCTTTAAGAATTTCCTTTTTTTTTGTAATTTTACTACATTCATATTTATTATCTTATAGTTTTTGTTCTTTCCATTCACATTGTTATAGTCATTAAGCATATTGTTTTCTTGGCTCTGCTTGCTTTATTCTGCATTAGATCATGTAAAATCTTTCCATGCTTCTCTGTATTCATAACATTCATCATTTCTTCCTGCACAGTGTTATTTCATTATATCCATGCACCACTGTGAAGATCACATATTTTAAAATCAGCAGGAGTCAGGAATTCAGGTTAGGGGAAAATCGTCAGTCTTTATTCTCAGTGAAGAAGGATCAGAGGTGGAAGAGAATCGGCGATAGCAATGTGTGCAGCTGAGTCAAGAAGCTAGCTAGACCAGCAGCCACACAACCAGCAGCTAGGAGAATCGAACCCAGGCCCAATCTCTCCCAGTTTCTCTTCCTGTCTCCCTCTGCCTCCACCCACCAAAATCGTCATTTCCTATACAACACATCAAGACTTGCACGGAGAGTGGGCAGGGACCATTCTTTATCCAATCATGTATATTAATAGAGTATAGCCCAATTACTATTTAGCCTCATGTACTTGGGACCTCAGTGCATCAACTCAAACCTCAGCCCATTACACACCACAATTTCTTTAGCCCTTCCTCAGTCGATGAGTGTCTGTTTTACTTCCAATTTTTTTGCTATCACAAAAACTCTTGCTATAAATATTTTGTTGTAATGTATGTAGAATCTTTCTTTTTATCAATTCATACTATCATTAATGTTTAAATATAGGTGAATTACTAACTGAAATGTATGGTGGTGGCTTAAAACATCAAACACAATTAACTTGTGTAATGTTAGCTTTTGTCTCAATTTTAGACCAATTTAGGAAAGCTATTGATGTTGCTGAAATCAAGGCACTGGATTTGATCTCTATATCAGTCAGTTAATTTCATTTTTGGATCTATATTTTCTCCATCCCTGTACTTCATCTTTTTTTTTTTTTTTTCTTATTGAGAAGGCAAGAAAAACAAAGTCCCTTACAAATATTTATAGTCAGGCAAAATAAATTCCCACGCATCAGTTAATTTTCCTTTTGAAGGGAACTCCTCACTGATCACCCATTGAAAAACCACTTGTTTGTTCCTGGTCACAAAGCAATGATAGCTGGTTTTTCTTTAGCGCTGACCTCTGCCTAGTCCTTCACACTCCTGGTTTGGCATCCTTTAGTAGAAACTATGATCTCTTGGGATTTTAAATTTTCTTTCAGTAAGGTGTTAAAGTGCTTCTGGGCTCAGCTGTGTGGTACTGGAGCCGCTGAATACCCAGAGGCTCAACTGGAGACAAAGGGAGATCCCCAATGGATTGGGTGGATTAGACCTCCACCAGAGTGGGAAAAGAACTTAAAGTGGGTCAGCTATTCATTTATCCATCAATTTGTAACCACAAACTTGAAGAGACAGTATATTACGCATTTATTAAGTTTTAAAGCCTTCCATTGTCTACTTGCCTAGCACAAGACTGAACACTCTACTACTTTGATCAGTAGTAGACTAATAGATAAACTAAACGATTTGCTTCTATCTTTCAGGATTCTCACTGCTTAGGGCACTTGATACTTAATGAGAATTTGCTGAACTAGCACAGCTAGTGCTGCAGTCAATCAAATGAGTTAAAAGGATTTCTCGTTGCTGATTTCAGTGGTAAAATCTGAATCTTGGTAGGTCAGAGAGATATTTGATAAAGCCCAGACTGAGAGAATTGCCTTCTTGATATAGCTATATATGTTAAATTGAAATATAAAACCAGGGTCTAGTAGTATTTTTCCTCAGTAGTATTTTTTTTTTTTCAAATACATGCAAAGAAATTTTCAATATGCATTTTTGTAAGATTTCATGTTCCAAAATTTTTTCTCCATCCTTCCCTTACCTCCTCCATTCTCTAGACAGTAAGCAATCTGATGCAGGTTATACATGTACAATTCTTTTAACCATATTTCCATACTTGTCATGTTGTACAAGAATAATCAGACCAAACCAAAAAAAAAAAAAAAAACCAAAAAAATGAGAAAAAAAAGCAAGCAAACAAACAAACAATAACTACAACAATAAAAAAGGTGAGAATACTATGCTTTGATCCACATTCAGTTTCCATAGTTCTCTCTTTGGATGCAGATGGTAATTTCCATCCCATGTTTATTGGAATTGTCTTGAATCACTGTATTGCTGGTAAGAATCAAATCTATCATAGTTGGATCATCAGATGATCTTGCTGTTACTAGGTATAATGTTCTTCTAATTCTGCTCACTTCACTCAGCATCAGGTCATGTAAGTCTTTCCAAGCTTATCTAAAATCAGCATGTTCATTATTTCTTATAAAACAATAATAGTCCATTACATTCATATTGATATAATAGGATTCTGTGGTCCTCTGATCTTGAGGGGGGGCTGGGTCAGAAAATCTTGAATCTCCAGACAACCCCTCCCAATACCCTTTCAACCTGGTCTCGGGAAACTCCTAAAATAATTCCCATTTTCAATTTACTTGGAGATCCTGGCCTCAGGAATAATCACCACCCATTATTGACCTGGAGATTATTCCCTCAATTCTTCTGGAGATCACTTCCTATCCCAGGACCACAGAAAGCTAAATAAAATTGAACCCTGTAACTCAAATCACTGCTACCTTCTAATCAGGAGCAAGGGAATGTTGAAAACTATCTTTGTATTTAAAAAAATGCAAAGCTATTATTATTAAGATAAAGAGAGAGAGAGAGACAGATAGACAGAGGCATGTTTTGCTTATTTACCTTAGTTGAGAAAAGAGTAATAGGCTTGGAGTCAGGTGAGACCTTGAGTTTGAAATCTCTTTCTTCCTGACACCAGCTGGGTGATCGATCATGGGTAAGTAGAATTAGTAATCAATTCATGCGATTGTTGTAAGAATCAAATGAGATAAAATTTCCAAAATACTTAAGGAAAAATAGTTACTGGATGTGATTTCATGGACACAGAAAACTCCCCATGAGAAAACTCAGTTAAGGTCAGAACATTCTCTGCAATCTTAGAAACATATCTCCAACACAGAGAGATGCTTGTTTAAGGTCACAGTCATTTATTGAGCATTTACTATATGCCAGGTACTGCGCTAAGCACTGAGGATGCAAAGAAAAGGCAAAATAAAGACAAACAAAAAAAGTCCTTTCTCTCCAGAAGCTCACAGGTTAATGGGAGAGACAGCATATAAACTACCTTATAACAATCAGTATCAATGTCTATCTAGCTATCTCAAGATGTGTTGAAGAGAAGGTACTAAGATTAATAAAGACTGGGAAAGTTTTCATGTCAAATGTAATACTTTGATGAAGAGTTGAAAGAATTTAAGGGACTAAGAAAGTAGAGATGATTAAGGAGAGTTTGGAAATGTAGGCAAATAAATATAGGTTAAATGGCTTGCCCAAGGTCACCTAGTATGTGTCCAGGACTTACTGGAGCCAGGACAATATAATGGAGCAGGAAGACCTGAGTTCCAATGTAGCCTCAGACACTTAGTGCAATGTCCGGATTAGCTCTCAGGAGGATCTTGGGACAGCCTTGATCTTAGTGGAGGAGTGCAGGAGGTAGGAGAGCCACCAGGAGGATGGCCAAGATGGAATGTCTCATTGCCAGTCCCCTTCTATACCTTAGTACAGTTGCATTACTACAGCACACTGAGCATGTGTGAATTGTAGAACCATTACATCACTGTACTAAGTACCTGTAAACTAGACAACCATTATCCTATCACTGAATTAACACCCTGCTGGGAGTATCTTTGTTTCAAGTGCACTTCTCCAGAATTCCTGCCCTCAGACACTTACTAGCAGTGTGATTCTGGGCAAGTCACTTTTACCCTGTTTGCCTCAGTTCCTCATCTGTAAAATGAGATGGAGAAGGAAATGGCCAACCATTCCAGCAAGTCTGCCAAGAAAACCCCCAATGGGATCACAAAGAGTGCTCGACTATATCACTTCTTAGTAGAGGTATTTATTATGGGAACATAGATTTAGAATGAGAATAAAACTTAGCAGTTACTAGTCCAATTCCCTGGTCATCCAGGAAAACAATTTCCAGAAAGGTCAAGGTCATACAAAGCAAATGGAAGAACTGGATAGTAAACTCAGGTCCTCTGACATGGACAAATTAAGAGAAGTAAGACTACAACCACGTGGTGGCACTGGTGTGCACAAATAGCCTGGGATTCTGGCTGCAAATCTCTGGGGCACTCCTTTCCTTCCTTTGCAAGAGCAGACGTGCCCCAGCATCTTACTCTCCTTCTGGGTCCAGGTTTCCTTTTCACCAGTCCAGATCTCCAGGAAGACGGAGGCCTGCCAATTTTGCTTGCTTTTTTTTCTTTCCTTGGGTCTGTTTTGGCATGGGTTTACGGGAATATCTTCCCCATGACACATTGTTTTGTGAATTATGTTGGGAGAGAAAAATGAGAGCAAAGGGGAAAAACCATGAGAGAGATTAAAAAAATAAAAAAGCAAAAAAGAATTAATCATAGTATGTATTGATTTACATTCAGTCTCCTTAGATCTTTTTCTGGATGCAGGTGGCATTTTGTGTCCAAAGTGTGTTGGGATTGCCTTGGATCATTGAACTACTGAGAAGAATCAAACCTTTCATAGTAGATCATCATACATTCTTGCTGTTATTATGTACAATGTATTCCTGGTTCTGCCTGTTTTGCTCAGCATCAGTTCTTGTTAATTTTAATTTTTTCTGGTCTTAAAAGATAATTCTTGATCTCAATGAGCCCTCAGTCTAAAGAGGGAGAATGAGAAATTGAAGATGACACCTTCATTATAAATGTGGGTGACGGACTGGGAGAATGGCAGTACCCTCAACAGTAAGGTTTAGAGATAAAGATAATGAGTTCATTTTGGGATGAGAGAAATTATTTCTCCCTTGTACTAATTAGGAGCAGGACTTTTTCAAAAGCCTAGTATAATCTCTGAAGGACTTTGCTGATAATGAGATTGAGCTGACTTTCTCCTTAGTCTTGTTCAGCTCCCCCTCACCCTAACAAAGAATTTAATCTAAGGTGGGGAAGTCCATTGTGTTCTACTAAGGTATGGATGAAGATGCATTATTTGATTAAATTGTCCAAGGCTGGGCAATTTAGAAGTAAATGAGATAATCCAAGTTGTGAACAGGATGAGGTGAGATCTTTCAAGACAGTTGTGAAAATCGAGTAAGGTTTCATCTATTTCAGAGTCTGAGTAGGCCTGAAGGACTTTGAGCATTGATCCAAGGGCACACTTAAGTCCCCTTTCTGCTATCCTCCCGTGACATCCTTTTCTCCCTATTTCAGTCAAATATGGGCAACTATGTACTTATTGGTCAAGTTCAATTTCTTGGGTAGTTCCTGCATTTAGAATGTGAGGCCCTCAGCCAATGAGGGTGAGGGTCAGTGGTGGGAGGGGGTATTTGCATTAGGGATTAAAGTGTTAACCCTGCCCCAGAAGGTGCTTCCTCCCTTGCATTGTCTGCTACATGGATGGGATACCCGATTCTCACGAGAATGTATAATAAACTTTGCTTTGCTTCTAGAGATATCTCCAGCTTTTTTTGTTAAATGGTGATTCCTCACCATTTCTGAACTACACAGTTTTATCCCCTTGCTCTTCAGTAGAATAAGACCACCTCTCATAGTAATATTTATTTTCACATATTACTTGTTGAGCAATCAGAGTTGTTTGCCATTCTCAGTAACACCCACTCTTCCAAGGACCATGCCATGATTCATTTTTGGCATTCAAGAGTATCACTGACCCTTTTATTAATAAAATGCTAACAATATAAATTTTTTTTAAAATTTAAAAACATTTAAAAAATTTTTAATTAAGGTTTTTTATTTTCAAAACACATGCATAGATAATTTTCAACATTCACACTTGTAAAACCCTGTGTTCCAATTTTTTTCTTCTTTTCCTTCCCCCCCATCTCCTTCCCCAGGTGGTAAGCAATCCAATATATGTTAAACATTTGCAATTTTCCATCTCCACAATCATCATAACATTATAAATAAAATGATTAATTAGCCAGAAATTATGTGTCTCAAACTTTTTAGATGTCACAAGTAGTGTTGAATTTAAGATGTCTTCTGGAAATCCAGTTTGAGATGTCCAGACAGTTGGAAATGTGAGACTAGAGGTCAGTAGGGGATTAGGGCTGAATAGATGTATTTGAGAATAATTAGCATAGAGAGCATCACTGAATTCAAGGGAACTGATGAGATCACCAAATGAAATAGTATATAGAGAGAAGAGCAAAGGATAGAGCCCAGTAAAACACCCATGGTTAGTATGGGTGTGACTTTTATGAAGATCCAGCAAAGGAGATAAAATGGTTATAATCAGAAAGAGAGTGATATTATAGAAACCTTGACTGAAGAGGGCATTGAGGAGAAAAGGATGATTAATAGTGTCAGAGGTTGCAGAGTAGTTAAGTATCAGGATTGAAAAAAGGTCATCATATTCCATAATTAAGAGATCATTAGGTATTTTGGAGGGATTAGTTTCAATTAAATGATATGTCTTCCTAGATTTCTCTAAAATACAGCTTCTTAAATTATGGGTTTTGACCCAAAATGGGGTCTTATAACTGAATGTTTGGGTTATAAAATTATGATTTATTTTCAGTAAATGTTTGATTTATATACCTATTTCATATACTTATATACTTGGGGTCACATAAAAATTTCTTGGGTCATGAATGGAAAAAGTTTAAGAAGTCCTGCTCTAAACATTTCTTATAGCACAATAGAATTATAACTTTTTCAGCCATTTCCCAAGTGATGAGTTCTACTCTATATTACCCCAATACTTTCCACTTCTTTGTCACTACAAAAAAAATTGTAATAAGTATTTTTATATATATGGACTTTTCCCCTCTTTCTTTGATCTCTTTGGGCTATAGCTTAATATAATACCACTAGTTCAGTTTGGTAACTGCATGATTACCTGGGAAAAAGCTGGGAAAAAGCAAGGAGTTTAGAGTGAGTAGATAACCCATGATATATTTGGCATTTTTCTTAGGATGAGAGGAAGGAAGGGGAGGAAGAATTGTTATCAGCTCTCTTCCTGGCCCATGTTCCATCAGAGATACTGATTTTCCCCAGGCCCATAGTTTGCATTTAAATTATTTTCATTGCTTGGATCAGGGTGCATCACAGCTATTTACTGGTGCAATCTCTGCCAACTACTCTTCTTGGCCCCTCCTTTGCATCTGCTTACTTGTGGGGACTCATCTCCCTCTCTCAATTTCCTGGTTTCCAACTCTTGATACACAGCAAGAGGAAACAATGGCTCAGGTAACATTTGGCCCAGAGCCAACTTCTTTCTTATTTTGGTGCTTTTTACCAGGTAACCTAAGCTAAATTCTGAATCCAAATTTTTCAAGCTCTTTGCCTAGATTTCTATTTTACTGCTCCTCCCAGCTTTGTTTGATCTTTCAGGCCTTTACTTGACTTAAATAATTAGACATGCAATAGTTAGAATAATTATTAATTTATTATTATCAGTTATAATAACAATTATATGTAATGATTTCTTAATAATTATAATAAATGATAGTATTTATATAGCTCTTTAGTTGCAAACTACTTTTCAGATATTTTAATTGATCATCACAGCATCTGTGAGAAGTAGGTTCTATTATTACCCTCATTTTACAGATGAGGACATTGAGGAAGACAATATTAAGTGATTTGCCCAGGATCACACAATTAATATGTATCAGAGGCTAGGTTTGATTTTAGGTCTTCCTGGTTTCAGGTCCACATCTCTATCCATTAGGAAACCTCACTGTCCCTAGTTATATTTTATGTTGTATCTATCTGTTAAGTCATTTTTTAGTCCCTTTCAACTCTCTATGACCCTATTTGGGATTTTCTTGGCAGAGATACTGAAATGGTTTGCCATTTCCTTCTCTGGCTCATTTTACAGATGAGGAAACGGAGATAAATAAAGTGAAAATGGATTTGGGAAGTCTTCCTAACTCTATCACCAACCTCCCTGTTCTGTGCCTTTTTCACCTTTAAAATGGCAATTGCAGTAGCATTTATCTGGCAGGGTGGTTGTGAGGATCAAATGAGATAATATATGTAAAAAGTGCCCCGCACTGAGTATTAAGTACTGCATAACTTCTTATTCCCTTTCCTTCTCTTCCTCTGCTCCCCAAATTGATACTGCTTTTCTCCCCATCCTTACTATTCATAGTATCCCTTACTTATCTTCTCTTACTGCTCACTCTCTCTCCTTCTCATAATCAAAGTCTGCTCTCAAAGTCTTCATTCACAAATATAGTATCTGACTAGTAAGAGTTGCCAGAGTTATTCACATTTTCACAGATGTTAAAGCCTTGGACTGAAGGAATAAAATTCTAAAGACAGAATTCCAGGCACCTAGGACTATAATAATAATAATAACAATAACAACAATAAAAACCACACACATTCATAGAATGCTTGAAAAGAGTAGAGAAAACTTGGTGAGGGAGAAGTATGTCTCAGCACCTCAAAAATTACTTCTTTTCCTCCTTTACCCCCCCACCCCCACCCCAATTATACCTAACTCAGTCTAATATCTTTCTAATGCTTCACCATTTCTCTGGGCTAATATAATCTCTAAGCAAGTTACTTCATCTTTATGAAGGGAATGACTCAAGCCTGACATATTTAGGATTCTAATCTGTACAAGGAGTCCCTAAGGTCCTCCCTGCCAATTCCACTAGTGTAGAATTCTGTGACCTATCTGCAGCAAATACATTTTATTTTCTAGTTCTAAGAAAATCAAGCAAAAAGGGAAATAGGGAAAAACAGAGTTTGTATTTGTTCCAATTGGCCTGATTTTGGAGACTAGAGTTTATCTTAATGCTGGGTTCATCCAATTAGTGAAGATTATGACACTGGGTTCCTTTATTAATTTTATAGCAAATAACTGGAGGAGGATGATACATACTTTGTTTTTTACTAATTTGTATTGTCATACTAATTTGATCCACCCATCCATCCATCCCTCTATCTACCTATCTGTCTATCTGTCTATCTATATATCTATCATCTCACAATCCATATATTCCATTC